>NW_009209785.1:25016-70494 GCF_000690835.1 Fulmarus glacialis
AGTCACCATCCCTGGAAGTATTTAAAAGATATGTAGATGTGGTGCTTAGGGAGATGGTTAAGTGGTGGACTTGGCAGTGTTAGGTTAATGGTTGGACTTGATGATCTTAAAGGTCTTTTCCAACCTAAATGATTCAATGATTCTATCTATGACACCAAATTTACACCCCTTGGGTTGCAGCAGAATGGCCATGAGGATACCTAGTAGCCAGTTGCCTCAAGGTGGGCCCTGTAACCTCCAGGTTAAGTGGCAGATGGTTAAGTGGTGGACTTGGCAGTGTTAGGTTAATGGTTGGACTTGATGATCTTAAAGGTCTTTTCCAACCTAAATGATTCAATGATTCTATCTATGACACCAAATTTACACCCCTTGGGTTGCAGCAGAATGGCCATGAGGATACCTAGTAGCCAGTTGCCTCAAGGTGGGCCCTGTAACCTCCAGGTTAAGTGGCAGCAGAAACTTCAAGACAGACACCGGCTTCTCATTTTCCATGCTTATTGAAAATTATAGCCACTTCTGCAGGGGCTGCAGCAGAAATGCAATAAATTTCTGCAAGCTCAGAGTGCAAGCAGTGCTGCATTGAAAAGCAAAACACATGGGAGGCTTGGTTTAAAGGTTAGCTAGGGCTGGAGTGGGCACATTGTTTTCTGCCTGGACCTTAGGTCACTGCAGATTTTTCCTCAGCCATCTGCTCTGGCCTCCTGCCCTTGGACAGCGAGACCTGGGGAGGTGCCCTCTGTGCTCCTGTCTGCTCTTCCCCGGGAGCTGACAAGGGTCTTGCACAGCGAGTCTTGCAGAGAGCAGCACTCCTGACCCTCTTGGTCACCAATGGGCCACTGCAGTGAAGGGCAGGGGCAGAGGGGACAGGGCAAGAGGAGCGCCTGGCAAAGCTCCAAGTCATTGGTGACTCGGTGATGCTTGTCTGCTCCTCAGTGGTGGAATGCTCTTGCACATGAGGTGCCTACAGGACACACTCGGACAGCAAGCAAACTGATCGCAGTTATTTCTGTGGAGCACAGGAGTCAAGAGCAGACACTGGATGGTGCCTTAGAAGCATGACAGGTTTTCCCAATTTGCCCTGAATCCAGCTTTGCTCTCTGGAGCTGCCCAGCCCTGACTCCTTTGCTCTGATTTTAATGCCTCTTCCAGCATCTGCCATCCCTCCAACCTTGTCAATCAACTGTAGCTGCATGCTTGGACCAGAGACAAGTGTTGCTGTGACTTGCTCTCAGTTTCAGGTAACCACAGAGCTACAGGTTTCCTTGATTTAAGCTAGCTCCTCAGCCCCTGCACACTGCTACTGTCTTCTGCTAATACAGTGCAGAAGACCAGAGGGCAGGGAAACCAGCCTTGTCCATCTCCTTTTCCTTTGTTTTTCCTCCACGTGTTCTCTTTCCTCTTCTACCTTCTCTTCCTGCTGCTTGCTGCATCCTCTCTCACTCCTGTGCTACCGTTTCTGGTGGACCCTGTCCCTTCACCATCCTTCCCCGTGCCCCATGCCTGTCCTTCTGAAACCTCCTGGCCACTCCTGCCTCCCTGCCACTCCCCTGCTCCTCACTGCCGGTCCCCACTCATTACTTCTCCAATCATTTCACTTCCTTTCCTATTAAAACATTATCCCCATGTGTGCTGTCTCCTTATTGTCCTTTTTTTGTCCTCTCTCCCTCACGTAAGCCAAGGGCATTCACTTTTGACCGTTCAACGAACAAGCTTTGAAACAGGCTGCCCAGGGGAGTGGTAGAGTCACCATCCCTGGAAGTATTTAAAAGTTGTGTAGATGTGGCGCTTAGGGACATGGTTTAGTGGGCATGGTGGTGTTGAGCTGACGGTTGGACTTGATGATCTTAGAGGTCTTTTCCAACCTTAATGATTCTATGATTCTATGAACATTCGTATCTGCGGGCTGACTCTCTTGTTGCCTTTACTAAAGGTTGTGCTCCTCGGTAAAGAGTTCTTCAGAGCACAGGGGATCATGCTTCGCAGGGGCCCAAGACCCTTCCCAGCTTCTAGGGTGAAGCGTGTGTGCAGCTTTAGAACTTCTATAAACATTATAGAAAGGAGAAAATCTAAGCGTCAGCTGCAGCTGATGGGAACAGCCACACTTCAAAGGAGGGAGTCCATGTGTGCTCACACTGCACAGTGTTATATACGACATATTATGTATTATTATATACATATATAACACAACATATAGTATGTTATATAGCTATAATTCCCTAAAAATTGTCACTCACCTTCTGGTACATTTCTGCTTGTCATAACCACTGGGAAATGATGATACAGACTGCATGAATACTGCCATTGATGTTGAGAGATTCCTGACCATGCTACCAGCAGTGGACATCTTGTTAGCACAATGCAATTTTCATTGCATTTCTGTGTATAGGAGAACTCTCACCTAAAAGGGCCTGGGCAAAAGTTCATGAGTCCGCCAGAGTGAAAAGAGTTAATGGGTTTTGGAGACACTTGGTAATATTTTTTCCCCTGTATCTTTCCCTGAGCTGTGTCTGCGGGAATTTTGCTCAGAGAAGAGTGAATGCAGAGGGAGGATGAAGCTCAGGCCATGAGCTCGTGCAGTGCGCAGCATTCCTTGGGCTGTGCTGATCTGCAGCTCTGACTACCCAGGGTGAAGCAGTGACATGGGAAGTGCATTACTCAGCCCTTCCATGGGGACGCTCAGAAAAGCCATTTTGACAGTGCCGTACAAATACTAGCAAAGATACGTATGTCCAAGCTTTCTGAGGAAAAAGAAAGTCTTACAGAAAGTCTGCCATTTTACAGAGCTAGCAACTGACCTAACGACAGGACTTTCTCTGTAGCCAATCTACATACAGCAGATGAAATTGTGTGCTGCTAGTTTTTCCCTACTGTGAAGCATAGTTTCTTCTGCATTTTTTTCTGAACTGCATTTTTCCCGTCTTGCTCAGCTTACAGTGACAATTCTTTCCACTTGTCTTGGGCCAAAGATAGGCTCTTTTTTCAATGTCAAGGATATAAATATTTTTGACGTAAATATTATTCTTCCTCTGATATACCTCTTACTTAGATTGCCTGGAATGGATGCTAACACAATGTAGCAGTGGTTACATCAGTATTTGCTTGTTTCTCTGCAGTGCCACATGGTTCTTAGCAAACTCAAGATCTTCATTAAGATAAATAATAGAGCTGTTGAAAAAAAAAAATCATGGACAATTCTAATTTTCTGGCTGTGTTGATAAGACGCATTGCCATGAAGATGTGCACCAAAGTTTTGCTCTGGGACTCATTGCAAGTGTTGTATTTCTTCTGAAGAAATTATTTTAAACAATGCACTGAGCTACACTACAATACCTCTGGTCTTACTATTGACACAAGGTGTCTAGCTAAACATCAGCAGCAAAAAGCACAGTATTATCAGCCTACTGTAATGCCCATTCTAGCCAATGAGAAGATTAAGGGATGTTTAAGGAAAGTATATACTAGTTGTTAATACATAAGTTAGATGTATTACAGTCCAAGCCTAACTGGGAATACCTGAGATCACACCTGAAAATGCTCCGATTCGTGCATTTGCCCTAATACGTATATATGTAGATATGTGCACATTGAGTGAAAGACAAGCTTTTTCCTGGTACAGGCTGCCTTTTTTTTTTTTCCCTCATTGGTTTTCTTGTCTTCCTTGAATTCCCACACAGGTTACTTCCACACCAGACTCCAGCTGGGTTTTCTTCCTCTGCTGTGGTAGAGCACTGGCTCCATCCAAAGTCAATGGCAACTTGTTCCCTACTGCTCACAAACCAGGATTTTACTCCTTGCAGGTTTTCCATTTGGGAAATGTCCCTATCATGTGTGACTTCCAGCAATTTAGGAGCGCAGGCAAATGACTCCTTCATACGGCAATCTGATCATCACTGAAAAGGTGCCGCAGTTATTTATTAGAAAAGCGGTGTTGACAAAAATAGCGATCATGGGCTAGAGTTGTCTGGTTTATCCCTGCTTTAGCCTCCAGCAAATCACTTTGCCTCCATTTCCCCATCTTGATCCAATACATTTTCCCAATCCTATACAGTCCAATCATAGATCAGACCATGCTTATCCCTGGTAGATCTGTTAGCTGGTATTATTAATTATAGATACTCACTGTACATGCAAAGTTTCTATGATTTTGGTTTGACTTGACTCAGATTTGCTGCTAATGACTGTATGGACTTTGTAATGGACTTCTGGTGCAAACAAGGCATTATCTATTTGCCTTCTGCAGTGGTGGCTTCAAATGTGCTGTTTCAAGGAACATGGTGCTTACAAGCTTACTTGTTGGCGCAAGAAGTAAGTGGTGCCCAGCACCCAGCACTCTGACCTAAGGTACCCCCTGTGATTGATCGAATATAGTCTGAGAATAATACTAAAAATGAAAATGAGCCCCAGAGAATTCAGGCTGTTACACTGAAAATGTGAAAACCCAAACAAAAGTATTATAATTGGTGTGATGACACCTTCTCTGCATCCCAGCTGTCATGTGCCTCTTAAAGCACAACTACCTTACTACTGTGGAAAGCTGCAACTATCCCATCTGCCTCCCTCGGATTTTTTTTAACAAACCTTTCCTTGCCTTTTGTGTTGTGCTTTAGTCACGACTGCCTGAACCTGTAAGTGCCCTCAGAAGCCCTTTTCGAAGGAGTTAAATGGTGCAGCTGACAGTCAGCGTGCCTCAGGCACTGAGCTTTACTAGGTCCCTTTAAAAATTCCCCATATTATGCGCCCCTCACGAATACACAAATGCATTCCCCTGCACTGCTTGCCAAGAGCAACTTGGACGACAGGGACAGAAAAAGAGCAGCGGAGCAGGAAGGGGAACACCCAGTAGGAGCTGTTACTTGTTTTGTTTGTTTCTTGATGCAAACCGTTTCTTGGATTTGAGCTTTGCAAATGTGTCCTCTGCTGTCATTCACTTACAGGAACTCACAGTCCATTTTTCCAGGGTGAAGGCTGACGCGAGGCAAGGAACGTGTCCTGTGGGAACGGACATACTCTCCACCGGGAGCAATGAGGAATGCACCAGGCTGCTGCCGCCCTGAGCAGGATGATGGCAGCGTCCCGATCCTGCTTCATCAATCTGATCTACCTTAAAACTTTTGTGTTGTGTTCATTTATTTATTTGTACTCGGCAGCAAGCGTCTCCATGCCCCAGAAAGCATTGGAACAAACGCGGCTTCACTGGGGAAAGGTTTTGCCCTGGTGGGATAACTCCGAGGTTATTCGAAGTGCTCCTGCCAAGGCAAATCAAGCCAATCAGGAAGCCCCCAGAAACGTGGGCTGTGCTCGGTTTGTTGTTTCCACCCTTAGACATTTCCTGCTATTGTTCTTGTCATTTTCTCTAAGTGTCCACTGGGCTGATGGGTGGTGCTGCTACCGCCGGCAAGAGTTTTTAGGGAGGCTGCCGGTCATCTTGGGCACACGGAGAGCTCTGTGCCGTTCCTTTCACAGACTGCCAGCACAAATTTCCAGCATACAAGTGCAGGGAAGGTGGGGTTGTGGTGGTAACTGCATCTCAGTGAACAAATCAAAGTACCTTTTCCCACTGGCCATGCTCAGCTGGGCAAGAATGAAATCATGCTATAAAATGATGAATGAATTTTAGCTCAAGAGATTGCTTACCACCCCAGGAGAAGCAGAAGGTGGCTGGGTGGAAGCAGCAAGTCCACAGCACCCTGGGATTCATTGAGAGTTGTAGAAAGGTGAGGAAATACTGACTGTACTCTAGAAACTGACTGCTCTAGTTTTATCTCTGCCATCCAGAGCCTGGTTTTCTCTTGCCAGGAGTACAGGAGGTCACCTACAATGGCCTAACCCCACCACACCATTAGTGGAGCAGAGGAGCTGTAACTACCCAGACCTCCCAGGGACAATGCCCGTATCTCATTTTTTAATTCTCTGAATTTCACAATTACATTTTTCTTTCATCAGATGCATCTCATGAGTTTCTACCTGCAGTGGAAAGGACTGAGAAGAGCTGGGTGCTGCACTCCCCATGCTCCAGTCTCAGCTGGAAATCACAGCAAATCAGTTCCTAGACACCCACCACCTGCTCAGGTAATCATGAGCACATCTTTGGTTTTCATCTACAGTGTAAGGTAACTTCCCGTGCTGTGGAGAAATTGTGAGACTGAATTTGTGCTCGGACAGCATCTGTAATTCTGCAGAGAGATCTCTGGAAGTATGGTGTCGTTTCTGAGCTGTGCTGATGAATAGAGCCGGCTATATAGCTGTGTGAATGAAGAAATGAGTGGGAAAAATTGCTTTGAGATTGCTTGGGGCTTACTTTTCCAGCCCTTTGCTCCGCATTACCTAATATCAGCCACACCTGAGTCATTGCTGTCTGATCCCTCATGGTGCTGGAGTGTGAATTAAAAAAAAGGAGAGCGACATAATAACATGACGGATTTTTCCACAACGGATCATAAGTCCCCCTTACCGCCTCATGGAAAGTTGGAATCAGGCACAATTTTAATTGTGGGAAGCTGCAAAGTTTGTCTTGCCTTTGCACTGTGTGTTTGTGGTTGGAGTCAGCTGATGGCTTCCTGCCTGCATGGGTCTTGGACGGGTGAAATTTTTGACCCCTGGACTTCCCAAGAGCCGCAGAGCTTCCAAGTCAGGATAAAGCAGACATCTAGGCTGATTTGGTTCAGGGGAGCAAAAACCAGCCACTAGAGCACCTGCAGCCCAGAATGGGTTAGAAAAGGGATTATTTTCCTTTTTAAGAGAACCTTTAAAAGCACGGTAAGGGCTACTTTTTGATGGATGGCCGGCAGCTGGCCATAGGGCATAGCAAAGAGGTGGCATGGGACTGCATTTCTGAGGGTAAGTATCATAGAGGAGAACCTCAAAGCCATCTAGCATGTGGTAACCTCCTACTTTCTAATAAATTACTTCTGACTCAGCTCATTATTCTTTCTGTAGCAAGCTGAGGAAAGCCAAGCGTAGCCTGACAGGTTCCTGGCTACGATCCCAGGGAGGGGCTGGCTGGTTGCGAGGAGCTGGTTCGCCTTCTGTGGTTTCAGTGGATCCCATGACCACGCAAAACATCCTCCCAGGGGTCTCCTCGCCTCTGTGAACAACCTCTATCCCTGGAACGGTGGTACTGAGGGATGGGGTAGCAAGGAGAGCTGGTCCATGTCACATCTCTGGAAATTCCTGCTATGTAACTAGGGGAAAGTGACTAAAGTTTTGCAGGATTTCCTTAAAGTCTAAATGGTTTATTTTGTCTAGTTTTGAGTCTCACAGTGATCTTAATGCTCAAGGATCCTGGCCTGGAGAAAACCTCAGCTGACTCTTGGCAAACCCATGAACATGCTTGATTTTACCTGTACAATTTACCCTCTTGTCTCCTTTCTGTGCTCACTATGTTTTTTATGTTGGTATTTGAACAAAGCATTCAAGTAAAATAAGTTCCTGTAAGAATGGGCAATAATAAACGTGGGATCATTGTGAAAATCTTACAGCACTGACAGAACATTTTCATTTGCTTTGTCTAAAATTTCACACCAACATGAGACCAAAGGCAAAGGCTTCACAGATGCCCGTATTATTGAGAAGGCTATGTCCCATTTCCCAGTTTACTTCGTGCCGGTAAGTGTGTACACCCTAAAGGTGTGGGAAGAAATTACTGACTAGTTTTTAAGTTACAAAAGGTACAAGTAGGCACCTTCAGGGATTTACAAAAAAGCTTACAAGTGACAGAGGTGCTTTTGAAAATGGGATGTAGGTACCTGTGAAAGTTTGTCTCCTGTGATTTCTGTGCCAATTGGTGTATAGTTATGAACACTTTTCCAGCTTTATTGTTAAAAGGGGCTTCATCTATGGATGTTTATGGTAGAAGTGATAGGGCAGTAGATGAGAGAGCAGTACCCAAAGCCTTGAATTTAAACAAGAGAGGTAAACAGGCATTAAACTGTAGGTGTGTATGTAGTTCCAGTGGTTTGAATAGACAAACTGATACACTTGGATGTAAACACATGTTGAAGTGTCTCTCTGACTCAAGGCTTAAAAGGGTAACCACATTAATCTGCAGAAGACAGCTCAAAAGTAGGAAAGTTGTCCCAGTGCTTTGGAACAGGCAGACTGAAAATGAAATTAAACTAAAAAGGCCTTATTTGAAATAAAGGCATAGAAACTCAGAGCAGCAACAATATTGTGGGAGCTGGAACGGCATTCGCTGCATTACGACTACCACTAGATGAGGGCAGTTGGAAGTGCAGGCTGTCGAGATGACTGGCCAAAGGACTGGCAGGTTATTCACTAAGCACCAGATGGACACCACCAACTGTCTAAATGTTTTCTCCCTCATTTGTAATTGGCCTCATTTGTGGCTGAGCTCCCTGGCTCTGCCTGCGGTTCTCAGCTCTGCTGTTGGCAGCCCCCTTGGCGTACACCCTGCAGCCAGCGTGCAAGCTCCCGTCAGCGTGACAGTCCCTGCAGGAGCTGTGGGTTTGCCGGTCATGCCCTACTCTGACAAAATTTGCCTCATTAGCAGTGTGAAACACCCACGGCACCATTTCTTTCCACTCCCCTTTACTTTTTTCGTTTTTTTGTCTTCTCATATTCATGTCAGCTGTTGTGTTGACACAAAGAGGCATTTTGAGATGTTGGTACAGGACTGTTGATATTTGCCACCTTATGCTATGTTAACACTGGTAAGTAGGAACAGTCTAAAGATGCAGCTTTGTGCCCAAACCAGCCTTGCCTGTAAGCCTCCCTGGCTTCACCCTGGCTTTCCAAACGCAAACTGAGTGCTCTTGCAGCCTTCTGCTATAGGCTATAGGGCTGCTCTGGTCTCTGCTTGTTGCCCCACTGCATGCCTTCTGCTATGTGTTTGGGACTTGTAGCATCAAGGTCAGAAAGTCCTCTTGCAGAAAGTCCTCCTGCATTTCCTTGTTCCAGCCTTCTTCACTGGCATGTCCTCTTTGGGAAGTACCAAAGTCTCGAGGCCAAGAAGTCCTTGGAAAGCTCTGTAACTGTGAAGCAAGGGAACCTGGGAATGACCTTGTGCTGAGCTCCAAAAACTCTGTGTGGATTGATTTGTAGAAGGACTCGAACCTTTTAGATGGGGAAAGGTGAGTTGCCTGGTTTGGGCTAATTTTAGACAGCTTGAAGTTTGAACCTAAAGATGACAGGAACATCTACTTGCCTTAGAAAGGCTGGTCATGCAACAACTGCCGATGTGAAGGCTCAGCCCAGGAGGTGGTTGCTATCCCATACAGAGCTCGGTGGGCATGCTGGTGTTGCAGAGGATGGCTCCGGCCTGGCCCCGTAGCACAGCTCTCACCATCACGTTTTCACAGCATTATTTCTGCCCATGGCTGGCTCAGCTGGGTAACACTGAGACAGAAAGTGGAAACTGTTTCCAAACGTACCAGGCAAACTGCCTCGCCATTACTTTCCTGGTGTTGCAGTCAGGTGGGAAAGAAAGCAGAGGGGTGCTGCTGCTTTTGAACAGGTCAGTACAATTGCAAACGTTAAGAGATCCAACACTCAGCAAAAAAAAGATGCAGGACAAAGGAGGAGAGCGGTTTTCTCCGACAGCACACCAGCAAGAACTGGGGAGAGCCATGTTCAGTTTATCATGTCCATGCACATGATGTAGGTATGGATTTTTTTCACCCAGAAATAAGTCTAGCTGTTGTAGCTTGTCCAACTAACCTGTCAGCCGAGAGCCAGAAGACGGCTCGGTGTATCCTGTCTGTGGTCACTTAATCCTCTGGGAAGGTGGTTGAAGTTGTGCTTTACCCCACATTTGTGGTGGGCTGGTGACGGGCTACAGCTCATTACCATGGCTCATCTGGAACATGGTAAGGTGATGCACTCTGGTAACTTGACTGTGACTTTGAGCCCTTCCTCTCTTTCTGTTTCAAACTCCTGTCTCTGAAACCAGTGTTGCAGTAAACACCTGCTTGACAGGAGTGCTCTCAAAGACTGTGGCCAGGGGGACCAAGAAAATAGCACAGATAGATGCAACTTTTTAATAGAGAGTGCTAAATGTCCAGTTCATCTTGCACAGCCCATAGATATTTTCTCTTTTCTCGTTTCCCCTTAGCCCTCCCTCATGCACTTCTCCTTTGCTGAGCTTTGGCTCTTCCCATAACAGAGTGTGTGGAGTTGCATACCACAGTGTAGGAAATGCTTGTTTAGCAGAGTTTTGTCCCCTAATAAAAATAATACAACAAAACTTCAGATGTACACACTAAATATACCTCCATGGACCTAGGGAGCACTGCAAAATGGCCCCAAACGTTAACCTTCATCTGGGCTCCTGCACCAGTTTGTACAAAGAGAGTATTATCATGAAGGTCACATACTAGCTTCCCTTTCTGCTTCCCATTCCCGATGCGTGCTGTGTGGCTTGCTTTGGTAATCGGAAAGGATTGCTCCACAGACAGACCGCCACTGCCCAGGGGACAGAAACAGGTCTACCACAGCGGTGAAGAATCAAGGAGAGGGGTCCAGGTCTAGCTATTAAAAAAACAGAAAAATAATAATAATAAAATCCCTACCACTGCATGCATAAACACATTTTACGCGGTGGGATTGCCGGAGGCAGAGTTTCTCCGCAGTGTACGGGGCCATCTAGTGAGCTCGGGCGTTATAACAGCTCGCTTTCTCCACTGCACTCTTCACCCTCCTTATCCCCAAAACAAGACTTCACACACCAGCTGCCAGCAAGGTACACGCACACACTTCAACAATATTTTCCACTGCAAGGTGAAAGGAGGAACACTGCTGCAGGAGGGGACAGGATGACAGCAGAAAGGGCACGGCTGACGCCAGGGAGCTCGGCGTGCTGGCTTTCTGTGGGAAGTCAGAAATCCAGCTACACTGGCAGTGGAAAGGCCAGTGCAAGTTTCCACTGAATCACGTCCTCAGCTGCAGGGCTGGTGGTGACAAAGGGAACTGCTCAGCCAGAGGACACCGCAGCAATTGGGGCGGTGATAAAACCTTGTGAGAAGCAATGAGACATTGGCTACTCAATATTATGTGGTGGTTTCCCTGACAAACACCTGCCCCTGAGGGGCAAGGAAATGGGAAAGTGATGTGTTAATAATTTCAAGATCTCAGAGAACTGATGCTTGTATTTTGCATGATGCTGGACTGATAGTCCTGGAAGGGAAACCGCTGCAATGAAAATCATTATACCCACAAAATCCTGTCACCACACTTCGCCTCTGAGCAGACTGGACTGATTGCCTGGGGATGAACATGCGCCCAGCCGCGCTGCCCATTCGCTCTCCTGAGTCTCCTGTGAGGCTGCCAGATTATGAGAGCAACAATAAACACCTGGGGATTTTGGTAGCTTTTTGTGGCTGCTCAAAGAGCCTTCAAACATACCTGAACCCATGGCCGACTCCGAAACCTACAGCCAGCATTAGGCTATTCTGGTACAAACTATGCTTGTTCAGCCAGGGGTACAACGCTGGAGAAGGTGAGCACGGGAGGTTATTTGGGCATTTCAGGTGCCAGCATGTGACTCCTGACTCCCCAGTGACACTTTCCACTTTCAGCATAGGCACAAGTGTTTTTAAGCAGGTTTGTCCTGTTGCATTAGAGGTACCTCAGAAAACTGGAAGGGAAAGGTTAGAAGATCCTCATTTAGCAAGTGTCGGTTTAACCTCATTGAATGCTGGGAGCCAGGTGAGCACATGGTCCACTAGCTTATCTACCTTCAGCAGAATGAATGCATTCACTTCCTCATCTCTTGGACACTTATTTGACCTGTTTGGACCTGCCTCAAGGGTGAACTCTTCATGTCCACCAGGCTGCCTCTGGAACAGCTGTAAATCTGGAGCTTGGTAATTGTAACAATGACAAACTGTTCCACATTCTCCTGAATTGTCATTGAAGCCTTGACCTGCAAATGTTAGGATACCAAATTAGCTTTCAGTCTGTCATTATTAGTCCCAGTGAATATGCGTGTGCACATCTGGAATTATTTGCTTTTTTCTGTATGTGTTTGTGTGTGTTTACACAGGCTATGGACAGGAGAAACAATTTGTAGCCCTGCAGCCCAGTAAATACAGTATTGCCATTGCTAGTAACAGATCCAAAGCTTTGTAATAGCTTTGCAAGGCCCTTAGGACTTGTCAGGCTCTATCTATACTAGCCTCCTTTGTCTTACTTCTGTGCATGTTTGTATAATCATATGGCATAGCTACAATTTTCAGAAAGAAATATTCATGACGCCACCGTAGTGATTCGGTATAGAGGAAGATGGGCTTGATGCCACAGCTGAAGCCTGGAAAGAGGGACACAGGGTGCTGCGAAGAGGAGGATGGGGTGGGATGACAAGAGATGGGCTGGCACAGGCCGGTCCTGGAGACCCCATGGCTATGAGCAAATTCACAATGGTCAGATAAAGACACACAGACCTAGAGCTGGACAAAACCGCTTTAGGAGCAACAAAGAGAACAAAGAGCAAGTATCTATAATACACTCCATATAAAGCAAATTTGTACCTGACATGGAATTACAGACCCATGAAAAAAGATCGAGGTATGAAGGGTGTTAGAAAATATATACAAATTGCCTCAAGTGGACTCAAAACTGAGAAGAAGGAAACCATCAACGTCTACATCACATTCCTCCTGGCAAAGCGAAGAAACCCTTGCCATCAACATAATATTTGCCCTGATGAGGAGCTTGAGATGCTGATGACTTGCCATATCTTTTATCTCTGTGCAGGACTGCGAGGGGTTGTGGAAGAGTGACTGTAAGAGCAGAGAAACAGGCAGGTACTGGGAAGGCATAACAGTTGTAACTATTATTCTGGAGACTTTTTATGTAATACTGTTCCTTTTTCTCTCCTATAATACTTTGACTGAGACTAAAAATAATTCTGCTGATAGATTGGTAGGATTTCAATTACCTTAACCACAAATTCTCAGCTTTGCATAAAAAAAGTGCTTATTTTTTGTCATAAGAAGTTTCTGAGTGCACCTTCATCACATTGTAGATAGGAGATGGAGATCTATCTATTTCCCGCTCAGTGCCTTAAGCACTGGACTGTCTTTCTTTGTTTTTTTTTCTGATCAGATGGACTTTGGGGAGAATCTTCAGAAGAGACTTTTTTCAAGGGCTAATTTCTCCACAGCTAATTTAAGGACAGAAGTAATTTTCTAGGCCTCAAATTTGAATTTGTTTCAAAAAATTTCCAAATGTTGTAATAATACAACAACATATGTGAGTTTAATGTTATTGAACAGCAAATATTATTTCACAGCCTACATGAGAAAGACCGGACCACACTGAAGTGCCAATTTTGGATCAAGGTTGGGTTGCTGGGTCTGGGTTGCTGGGTCTAGGTTGCTGAACTAGAATATTAGGAAATAAATGCAGGACAGTGCCAGTGGATAGAAGAGGAGGAAACTGGTAGATGTTGCATAAAAATAGAAAGCTTTTCAGGAGAAAGACAAAATAGAGCTTTTTACAATAGTTCACTTAAAAACACTTCTTTTTTATAGATTATGTACTGTTTAAGTAATGCTTCCCTCCACTTTTATTTCTGAAATCATCATAATTTTGTAGCAAAACCAGGTATTTTGAAACAGCAAAGTAAAGTGTTAAAATATAACATTTCTGCATTATGAAAAAACTCCATAGTTTTCTGTCTGTTGAATTCACCAGATGATTTTGGTATACCTCACATGGCACTTTTCTTCATATTTATGGAAAATAATTGCTTGGCTTGAATCAAAACTCTCATTTCCTGCTCCTTACAGTGTCCTCAATCTAGGAAGGATGTTATGCAGATGTGAGACTTTCAGATATGCCAACTCATACAAAAAGGCTATGTCATTCTTTAAAATGATATTTCAAAAACCTGAAGCAACTGTGAAGGCATTAGACCAAAAATTTCTCATGGAGCTTTTCCTCATTTAAGGAATTACTGTTATATCCTTATAATTATGGTAGGATTTGTTACATGAAAGCAACTTTCTATTATTGCATGTTAATGAATAGAAAACATCTTCTGTTACACTACTATGAAAAAAACAATCTTTGGATTATTTCAGTGGAGGACGGATACATTTTGTTTCTAGATTAAAGTCTAGAAACTATGATATAACAGTAATATTATTTGCATGCAAATAAAATCCAGATTTGTTCTCAAAGTTCTTTTCTTCTTGTTCCACATTTTTTTTCCCAGAAGGTTTTATTGCTTAAAATCTTTCAGGTGATCTGTCAGTTCCTTAAGCAGAAAAAAGTGGTCTGTTTCTTTAGGAGTCTGAATATCCACATTCCTGAGTATAACTGTCTGGGAGACTGTAGCTTACAGTCCCCAGTGGATAGACACACATGGACACTAAAACTTGGTGGCAGATTTTAGGAAGGCAGACCTCTCTGGCATTGCTGCTGCAATTTTATGCAAATTTATTTTTATTCTAGGTAGAGCTGCCTTCTTAATATTCTTCCAGCCTAGTATTCATTGTAAGATAAATAAATGCAAGCAACCTTGTTATCACACCAGAAAAAAAGAAGGCATACTACCACTATTGAACAAATGACTTTTTACATCAATCCATCTAAAGCTTTCTCCCGCAGTCCATACATCAGCTCTTGCCTGGCAAAGAACAAGATTTTCTCCTTCAAAATGTGTCAGAAAAAGAAAGCCCATGGTTTCATTTTCCATTGGTTACATTCACTGAACTTCTTGCCCTGAGGCATCCCTTTGTGGGTACTCTGGAAATATGAAACAGAAATTACTTAATTAACAGATGGTATCTTCTCTAATCTTAGTGAGATGCCAGCTGCCATTGTGTATCACCAAAAGAAAAAAGAAGACTGCAAGCCACAACCCTCAATCTGCTGGGCAGGTGAATATATGTGACCAGGCCAGTAGAGCCTTCTTTTCTATCCAGCTAATGGGTTATCCTCATGATTTCTGCAAACACTAAAGCAAGCAACGTTTCCACCGACCAAGGCATCAGGACAACCACACCTGGAGTGACTTCTCACATTCCAAAATACGTTGGAAAATACAATGAAAATAGCGATTTTTGCATGTGTTGAACTTCCAGTTCTTGCCCACATCTCCTTAGTTTAAAAACAGCTAGACAGATCACGCATTGGTATCCTATGGCAAGGAGGAGGCTATTAATAGCTGTCATCAAAACTAATCACACAGTCCAAAATATGGCATTGAACCTTCCAGCTGTAAATGTTGTAACAGGGAAGAAGCTGTTCCAGATGTGGAGTTGGCCTATGAGCTGGCAATCTGTGTTTAACCCTCCAGCGGTTATGGTCATCTAGGAGTCAACCCCCGGGCTGTGGTGAGAGCAGAGCACTGGAAATGATGTGCGGCAGGCAGAAAGCTCATGTTAAAACCCCAGATGGTAAGAAGAAAGCTATAGTGGTGACGTGAAACCCTAGTCTGCTGCAGGGCTGCTGCATAGTGGGGTCGTGGGGGTTCCCCAAAGAATGCAAGCAAATGTTTACTCATGAGTATTTTAAAGGGATATGTTAAATACAATGAATTTGTAGAGGTCTGCCAAAATAAGCTCTGGTATCTGCTGAGGACACTTCAGTGTAATGTTTGTTGATATTCTGATCCTCGATTTCCACCAGACTTTTGTCTTGAATTTAGTCACAGTACTTTTAAGAAAGGAAATAGTCCAGTGCCATTCTGGGTAGCTTTTGGGAGGGATCTTGATTCAGTTGATTTTATTTGCGGATTCCTCATGCTGGTCTTCGTAAAAAACGTTTTTGATTAAGGAACACGTTTAAAATATGTTTAAGCCTGGCAGAAACCTGTGCTGAAACGCTCTCCTGACCTGAGGCCAGGTGCAGCAAAGCCATGCGGGTGCGATCTTTGCCTGCAGACGGGCAGCGGGGTACGGCAGCAGGGTACTGCGCTCTCCCTCAGGGCTGGAGCAGCAGTGTTTTTCGGTGAGCCTGGATGCTCTGTGCATCACTGCAGCCTGTTCCCACGCCACGCTGACCAGTAGGTGACCTGTCTGTCCCACATACAAAAATAGATGAAACATACAGGCTCCTTCCAGTTTTAGCTGAGGATGTGAGGGACATAAAAATACTTTTCTGTGGTAAACCAGAGCCTTCCCAGGGACGCTTCTTCATGGTTCCAGACAGCTGCCCACTCTCTGCGGTGGGCTCCTGACATTATTTCATGGAAAGTGGGTTATATAAGCCCCAGCATTTTAGCTAACGACTTGTATTTTGGACACTGCAGTCAGGACTTAGTCTCCAGTAGTAGTGAAAAGCAAAAAGTGGATGCAAAAAGCACATACTTTGTATTATTACGATTACATTTCCATTGGGAAGCAGATACGGGTTCAGGCTGCTGCTGGCCCTTTCCACGTGTCCTCAGAAGGACTTGTAGTGAGAAGAGCCTGTTTTCCAAACAAAAAATGCTCTAGGATTTTGCTCTTCTCAACTTAAAATGAGCAGCTGATGGGGGGTGTGAAGTGTTTAGGCAGAAGACCACTATGCAGGAATAAATAAACACATGGAAGGGGGAGGCAGGCAGTTGTACTCTTAGGAAAGGTGACTTGGCAGCATTTAGGTCACAGGAACCTCTAGAGAGGCAGGCACTGTCCCACCACAGTAAAAACCCAGCACCCCTCGTGGAAACCTCGTTCCTAACTTGCCTGTTGGCATGCAGACTGTGGGCCACATATGCCTGGCAGCCTTGAAAATCTGCATCTCCTCTGTCTGTGTTCAGGACACCACACGTTCTCACACTGCTTCACCTCAGGCTTAACATGAAGCACATCAGAAGAGCTATTCTATGTATAAATCCTGCTTTTGGGATAGGACAGAGCAGGGAGCAGAAGTCATTACTGAACTCAAGCCCGATGAAGACTTCTCCTCTGGTCGGAGGAAGCCTTGCGATGTTCGAGTGGCTGCTGAGCGGTCCTGCCCCGGCAGCGCTGCTGGAGACACAGTGCTATCCGAGCACGATACGTGTTTTGGGACCTGGAAGGCAGCTCAGCGAGGGGATGACTAAGGGGCAGAAGCAAGAGCAATGGAGAAGGCATTTCCACATCCTCCACACTGCAAGCCGGGATCAATCACAGCCACACTATTGCTAAAAGGAGAGGGAACAGACTAGCTAGGAAGCACCACGGTCCCTGGCCGGAGGGTCCGGCAGCAGCAGGCAGAGGGCTGGGTTCCCCTCCTGGCTCCAACTCCGACCCCTCCTGGGTCCCTTTCTGCGAGGTGCCCGTCCTGTCCGCGCCAATGACAAAGGCATGAGGGCAGGACCGCCTGGCGCGGCACAGGTACAGCGCCGAGCACGCCAGGCTCGGTCCCAGAGGGATGCCGCAGGGTGGCCGCTGTGACAGCCACAAAGCAGGATGAAGAAAGGGAACTGCGATTTGCCTGGGACAAGGTTAGTGATATCATATAGGTTAGGAAAGTAGCTTAATAATTTCCCTGTCGCCTTGGATGCTTAACATGCTGTATCAATAGCAGAGTCTGGAAGATATGAAATGAAGAGATAGAACAAACTACCTGAGGGAAGTACAATACCTGTAACACCCGTTTGTATGGAGCAACTGCTAGGACAGAAAATATATCTGTTTAATTGTCCTCACAGATACAGTGTGATAAATAGCTGCTAAACAATTATGCAGCACTCATACACAGTATTAAGCAGTTGTTTTGTTTCTCTCTGGAAATTGCTTTATATTTGCCTGACCATAGATTATTTTTCTGTCTTTGTTTAGAAGTATATACCATTTTGACATTTGTGGAGTTAAAGGACACTAGAAAATGATGGCATATGGTTGATGATTTCCCTGAGAAGTATTATTCCTTTGGAGAACATTGACTTAATTTAATGTAAAATGTTTACAGGAAAGTATCCATTTCATGATAATCTGATAGGAGATTATCTCAATATTTTGTTTCCGTGAAGCAAAAACGTCTGCTTTTTACATTGCCATTTAAACTACGAACAGATAAAAGTGTGAAAGTGGCAATGTTGATAATGTTTCGTCTTATCAAAATAAATGTTTCCAGGATATCAAACAAATAATATTAATTCCTCTCTTCCACAACATTTTTGATAAACCTATTTTTCATCTGTATTTGAGACAAGGTGAAATTTCAAAATCTCAGAATTTTCTGTAAGATGGAAATTTTAAGTTTTGACCCATTCAAGTCATCACTTGCTACATTTTCATTTATAGCTTCAGCTTTTCATCATCCTGCCCTCTAGGGTCCACAAAGTCTAAAATGTATGCCTTCTGTTCCTCTTCACAGATGTCTATTCCGATTCTAATGACAAAGGATGAAAATTCGCAGTCTGTTTCAGACTAATTAAACAATGTAAAATTATTTGGAGAACAAAACTGGAGGTCTGAATGCAAACCAGCAGATTTATTTATGTCTTCAAATAAGAACTCTGAAACAAGAGACTTCAACACAGAAATATTTTGCCAGCTACTGAGCGGAGGAGGAATGGAAAGAAAACTCCATCATGATTTCAAGCAGTTGTACCAGGAACTGGCAGGCTGGTTTGCACTGGTAGTCCATCCAGTTCTGTGCCTGGCAGTGGCTCTTCCCTGATGTTTCATAGAAACATACCAAAAATTCAGGTTGACTTGCATGCAGGAAAGTTTCTTCCTTACCTGCAATGCAAGAAGTTGGCTTTGTCCTATACTGTAAGAGCCAACACCCTTTCCTAAACAGTAATCTACTCTGTAAATCCCTGGAGACCCTGCCTTGAATTTTGTAAAATATGCCATTGTGATGAATCAGCAAGTGCTGAGCCCTAGCGGCTTGGGACACGGGGTCTGGCCAGGTCCTTGATGGCCAGGCTGCGTTGGCTGAACTAGCACTGCTCCTGATGACTGTGTCTCTGACCTTGTCTCAGAGACCCGAAACGATGGAGACTGTATTGCTTTCCCAGTGCTTCTCTGTCCTGATCGTTGGAAGGATTTCCCTAATGAATTTCCATTGCCAACACTTAATCTCAGTAGTTGTTGTCCTTTCTACCATGAACACAAAGAACACGTTATTCCTTTCCATTGCAATGGATGATGAAATATTTGAAGACCTACTGTCTGCATTAGGCTGAGCAATCTTTCCTTGTAGACCATGTGCCCCAACGACTTCCATTTTCTCCTTCTGATTTTCTGGCAGTCCGCATTGTACTCCAACTGCACGTTAATCCCGCTGAGGCCTTATTAATGATCAGCAGAGGAGATTTCTTTTATGTCTCATTACCTACATACCAATGTGTCTTTACAGCACAAAATCCTTGACTCATGTCCAGCTTCTTATTCACTCTAATTCCTACATGTTTTTGAGAGAACTGGGCTGAGGGCCACAGCCCACCCTGTCTGCACAGTTGGTTATGCGTGCCTGAAGGTAAAATTTTGCACTTGTCTTCTATTGTGTTTTTAAGACCATATCTGATTTGTAATCATCATACTGTTCTTCACTGTGTGCCCCCAGGTTTGATGTTGTCTTCAAGTTTAATGAATAGATCCTCTATTCATATACCTGCTCATCACCTAAGGTGTTAATGAGAAGATAAAATGGTCTCAGACCCAGCACAGAGTCCATCAAAACTTCTTCCTTCAATTTTAACTGAATAGGTTTTTTGCCTGTATTGTATCTGCCTTACAGAAGTTTTGCCCAAACCATATTTCTACTACTTGATTATAAATGTATCAAAGTCTCCTTACCATCAAGATAATTGGCATCCTCAACTGACCTCAACTAGCTCTGGGTCAGTTATAGCTGCCTGTCAAGGAAGCTTGTGTATCTTGACAGGCCTTACTTGATAAATTAAAGTTGTTTATAATTCACTATGTATTCTTCTAGACAACCACAAGTACTTCTCTAAGGATTGAAGTTCAGTTGGTATTCCCTAACTCCTCTTTTCCCTGTCCTCTTAGTAAAGTTAAGCATAACATTTGCTCTTCCTATGAACAGCCCTTTTCAAGATCTCAAAGAGAAAAGGCTCTGAGACTGCTCCAGCCAGTTCTCCAGTTTGGGGACGGATGTCACCATGCTCAGATGATCTGAAACTGGTTTGGTTTGTCTTAGTACTCTCCAACTTGTTTTTCCCAATTCCGCTCTGGATATGTACTTTGTGTAACTGCATTTGCCATCTGATTGCAACACACCTTTCCAGTGAAGACTGAAGCATAGAAAAAGGCTCTTATCTCAGTGTCATCTATTGCCTTTCCTCTCTGTAGAACAGGAGATCAACATTTTCCTTTGCTTTCTCTCTACCAGTAGCGCTGCCACAGAATCATTTGCTATTACAGTACAGGACACATTATGCCTCTGTCTTTTTGGTTTTTGTCCTCACATGCTTTTGCAACTCTACTCAAGTTATGCTTAGCGATCTGAACTATTTTCCATTTTCTGTGAACTTTCGTCTATGTGTAAAGCCAAGAAAAAGCCAGTGATTTAGTACAGTGAGTCTCTTATTACACTTCTTACCTTTCCTCTGGGCCAGTTTGTGCTTTTATGGTCATTCACCCTGTGTAACTCCCCTATCCATCAAAGCTTTCAGTTATGAATTCTCTTGAGTTTACTGAAATCTGCCTGCCCCAAACCCATTCTTTTTCATTTGCTTTTCCATTTGTAAGTCACAGACTTTGTAATTTCACGGTCATCCTAGAGGCTTTCTAATCTTTCCATCCTGAGGGGTCTTGCAATGGGCTAATCACTCTGGTGCACAGTTCATGAACTTCCTCTTTCTGCATAGTTAGCTAAAAAGATGAGTTCATGCTACAAAGGTTTGCTTCCCTGTGCAAGGTGAGGTTAAGATGATTATGACTTTTGGTTTTTTTTAAATAAGGAGGGTTTTTCAATGACTTGCTCTTCCTGTAAGTGTTTCTTCTACTGGACCTGTCAGGGGATGTTACTAGTTAGATGAATTTGAGAATGGTGAGTGAGTCCCAGAATCTTTTCCAGTATTGTTAGGGTATGTTAGAAGCTTTCGGTTAGGAGAAAATTAAAATGCAAAAGCTATTCTTTCCTCAGTCAAACCATGGCTTCTTTTTAGATAAGCAAACAGCGAAGCTACAAGAATGCTAATCAATTTGGGACACGAAGAACAAAGACTTTCCCTCTCTTCTGCAAATGTACCCTCCCACTTAGTTAAAAAATAGCCTTCCTTGGAGGATAATGAGGAAAAAGAAGGGAGTGGGGAGCAGAAGTAGTAAGAGTCAGAGAAGAAACCTGTGCTGAAACAGAAAGTATAATTTTGGCATTTCCTGATTCTTTCTGGAATTAAAAGAATCACCCCCATTCCACCTGTGATCCTTTTTTTCTGGATTAATAGGATCGATCTGTGTAGTCCGGCCCTCCCCAGCCATGCTCACACAGGCTGGGCAATGCCTGAAGCCCACCGCGGTCTGTGCTCAGTAAGCACGGATGACGTAGCTGGCAGATTCAAGGGTCTGCAATGCTGCCAAGTAGAACTCATGGGTGTGGGTTTGCAAAACCCCCCCCTTTGGGATCCCTGGGATGAAAGGAGGCTAAGAGGCTAGGGCCAAAGCTGGAAAAGCTTCTTGCACCCCCCAGAGCCCACTCCGCTGGGGAGGGCAACAGCATCTCTGCCCACCGCCCCGGGGAGAAGTGGGTAGGGAGGGACAGGGGGACAGGGAGGATCACACTTTGGGCGTGGAGGGGCAAGGAGGTGAGAGGGAAAGGAGGGTTTCACCATGGAGCCATGCCACTTCGCTGTTCAGAGATAAAACGGGTTTTCAACGGTGAAAGAGGAGTGTGGGAACCCAAACGTTGCCTACAGAACTAGTCACCTGCCTTGAAGGCTGCCTGTAAGGCAGGTCACCTTACTGGCGTGTGAGAGGAGAGAAATCTGCAAAAACCAGCTGTTTCCCAGAAGCCCCTTGAATTGCAGTGTTGAAGAAGCTATCAAACTCTTAAAAATAAAACAATGAAATAAAATAGAAACTAGAGGCTTGGCAGGAGGGGAAAAGATGGATATGAACAGCAATTACGAGAGAGAAAGCTGTGGGAGCTGTTAAAGACTGGGCAACTTTAATAGCCCCGAGAGCTATAAATCCTTATGATTCATCCCACCAACAAAAAGCTAAATCCACCCAACTGCAGCAAAAAGGGAATGCCTCTCTGTTCCTTCTCCTTTCTCTCATATATCCTGGCTGATGGGGAGAGAAAAGGGACAATGAATATTTTATCTCCTAATGAGTAAGTGGTGCATGCTCCTTAGGCTGTACTTCAGACATCTCACAAGCAGTATCCACCGCATGAAATCAGCCTGGCCCTGAAAAGCAGAAGTGCATCTAGCCACTACAGAGCAGCTACTTATAAAAAGAGCAGCAACAGGAGCTGCTGGAGCACTTTTGGTGATTTTGAAGGTGATGCTTCACCTTGATTCTCCTTGGAAAGCTCTCTTCTCTGCCTGCCAAGGTTTCTCAGTTCTTTATTAAAGGTAAATTTTCATCCAGCAAAAACTGGACTCTTGCTCTCCAGGAAAAGCTGGAGAAAATGGAATTTTCAAACCTCTCATTATGCAAACCCTCTCACAAAAAACATGATTCAGCATCCCTGGGGCAAACGGACAAATTAACCCACTTTGTACACTTTGGGCTATTTCCCAGCTAGCATTCCTCCCATGGTAGACACAAAACACTATTATTTGTTTTGAAGACACTTTCCTGTGAAGGAAAGAAAATCCTTCAAAGAATTACATAAGATTGGACCACGTCCAAAATACATGTGTTCAGATGAAAATAATAATTCCTTCTGAAATATGCAGCCCTACAAATCATTCTCAGTACATAGAACAGCATGAACTTTTCACCAGTAAATCATAAACCAGGAAATTTAGGTAAAACCAAGATGTTCCATGTCCTATTTTACTGCGTCCTGGTTTCGGCTGGGGTAGACTTAAATTTCTTTCTAGTGCTGTGTTTTGGATTTAGTATGAGAAGAATGTTGATAGCACACTGATGTTTTCAGTTGTTGCTAAGAACCCTGCTAGTCAAGGACTTTTCAGCTTCCCATACTCTGCCAAGTGCACAAGAGGCTGGGAGGGAGCATACGTGGGACAGCCAGCCCAGCTGGCCAACGGGTTTGTTCCATACCATATGACATCATGCTCAGTATATGAATGGTAGGCTTGTTCCAGGAAGTAGCAATCGATACTTGGTTATTGGTCAGCACGGGTGGTGAGCAACTGCATTGTGCATCACTCATTTTCTATATTCTGTCATCGTCGTCATCATCATCATCATCATCATCATCATCATCATTATTATTATTATTATTATCCCTTCCTTTTCTGTTCTATTAAACTGTCTTTATCTCAACCCACGAGTTTTTCTCATTCTTAGCCTTCCGATTCTTTCCCCGTCTCACTGGGGGGTGGGAAATGAGAGAGCAGCTGCGTGGTATTTGGCTGCCTGCCGGGTTAAACCATGACATACTGTATATTTTACTACCAGGGAAAGCTTCCCTTACCAAAAAATCAGATTAATCCAACAGAGATTTGTGTAAGGGTTAATTTGTCCCCAATACTAGGGGCAAAATTGGTATATTACTGGCTAGTACAGCTTCTGAGAATCTCTTTACAAAGTTGGTTTGTGCCAACCGGTAAAAATTTTCACGTATTTCAAAGAATACTTGAATGAAAAAGCTCAGATCTCCATAGTACACGTCGCTTCCTTAATGATTGTTCTTTGAAAGAAGGTAATTTGTATTTAGAAAAAGGAGTAAAAAGCCCACTTACAACACATTTTCAGCTTTGTTCGTGCGTTGTCATTTAGGCTATGTATATATCTAACACAATGACAAGCAGTTCAGGCAGAGATTACTAAACACAATCTACCTTTTCCCTAATGCAACACCAGCTACCACTATTTCTTTCTTTTATTGCACTGATTCCTTTGCAGCTCAGCAGCATGAAAAGCAAAGACTAATGAAGAAAGAATCACCTTTCAGAAATGCTGAGTCATTGCATCGGGTTTTTCAAATGTCTTCTCCTTTGGGAGATGAGGTGGCTCAGCAGGGGCTGCTAGGATGGAAAAATATCAATACATTCCTCATCTTACTCAAGATGCCGGTATGATCTTTGCCGTCTGTACTGATGCAATAAGTGATAGGACAGGACACTTAATGAAGCTGTGAAATGATTAAATACCACTGCTCTTAATGAGAAAAAAGACATTTTCAGGATAGGTAATTTTGCAGTCACCCCCTACAGATACTACAGATGACAAAATAAGTACTGGAAATAAGGAAGTAATATCAGACACACTACTTTGCTTCAGGCGTTTTCTTTCACATCCGTTCCTGTACAAGGATATTGTTGATCTGGTAATCTTCCGAAAGAAAAGCCGTATTACCTTGTTTGCAATGAGGCAAGTCTAGAAGGGCTTCACTGAAGCAAGCAAGTTTGTGATTTAGTCAGGAAAATCCAGCAGCACTCCTGTGCCACATAAAGCAAACCTGGTGCCCAAGGGAGGTCTGGTGGTGCTTGCTGGGGCCTGCCGAAGCACAGGTGTCTGCACCAAGGAGTCACCTGTAAGAGCCATCCTGTTCATTAAATGTCTTCATTTGTCATGTGCCATATTTAAGCAGATGTTTTCCCTACCCAAGAACCACAGTGCACTCTCCTGTCCTCCGTCTGCACTCGAGAGGGAGAAAGTGTGGATATTCTGTTCTTCTTTCTTCTTTGAAATGCTTGAAGAGTGAAATGACTGCCTACAAAATGCTGTGGAACAGCAGTCTTCAAAAAAGTGGTGTGTAGAAACCTACACTGCAGGCAAGAAACTTGTTTGGTTCTGGGATCCCTGGTAGCTTCGGGCACCATGAGCCAGGCTGTCAGGACGTGGCTCTCACGTATGTTGCTTATTGCCTGCAGATATCAAAGCATTTGTCAGGTATTACATTCCCAGTCCTAAAAGGGGGAAAAGTTGAGGCATGGATGACGGGAAGGGCATTTCTCAGTTTGAGTTTAGTCCTGAATTTCTTTCTCTCTTGTATTTGCTGCAAGAATGATTTTTTTGGCTTTCATGTGATATTTCAAGCCTGTTTCTTCTGCTAGGAAAATGACCCAGTGATGAGAGAGAGCAAGTCCTTTTTCTGTGTGTGTGTAATTTCAGACAACTTTTACGTGGTGGACATTGGTCTGATCTATAGGGGTTTGATAATGTTTTCTGTTCATGCTCTGTGAGTTTTAAATGAGAACATTTAACAAACCAGTGGTAAGACAGCATGGTCTCTCTATTACACCTGAGGTTTTACATTGCCTTAGGTGGTATTATTTTGACTATACCAATCCCTGATAATTGAAGTTCTCTGGGTAGAAACTATGTACTACCAACATTAAGAAAAAAATAGCTAATTAAGAAAAAACAAGTTCTCAAAACCCTGGTGTGAAGCAGACTTCTATTACTGGAACCTGTTTTCAAACCATCCTTCCAGAAAATTTATACCATTTTCAGAGATTGATGTCCAGACCAAGCTGGACTCTTTACCTGACACTTGATGCTACACAGCCATGAAAGACTTCCCTTGATAGCCTCAACAGAAAACCAGGATGATTCTTCTGTGACATAGCTTCAGTATGATTGATGATCCACATTTGTCAAGCTGACATCAAATAGCAAAGAGCGGAGAATTACATGGCTTTTTTGTCTGTAGGGTGGTTGCTCCTGAAATTACTTGCCTGAAAGATGATACAAGGGAGTGTTGGCCACTGTTGACTGCCTGGAAGACTACTTAATGTTACCCATAGCCTTAAAACTGGGCTTTCAGTGATCATACATGTGACATAACAAGTTACATCTGACTTGGTGGGTACTTACAGCCTTTGGTAGGTGGTAAAGTATTTCAGGTCATGCCTAAGTGAAAGTGCAGTTATTGCACATGAAGAAAACAGAGCTGAGGATCACCATGTTCTTGGCACGGTTACACCCTGCAGTTGCCTCATGCTGGACCTGGCTCCTGGACACCACAGTTCTCCCCAAAAAGCAATCCCAGCAGGGTAAGGGCTCAAAGGCATGAGGCATTCCCCTTGCATGTTTTGGGACATAAACATGGTACACATGCAAAGCCTGTGGCAGCTCCATTGTTTTCTCCTGCTACAACCTTTCCTAAAGTCAGAATGCTGTTATGATGGCTTTTTTTCTTTTTTATTTATTTATTGTCTTAGCTGAAAATCTTATGTCACCAAACTGGAATGCCAGTGTAACAAATATGAACCATCTCCCCTATCAGGAGTGATATCTTAAGCTCCTGGGATTAACTTGTGAACAGTGAGCTTGATTGTCCTCAATGGCTGGCTCTGTGCAACCCGCCTGGAATGGCATTTGGAGGGTGAACTGTGTTCTCTGGTATCCCAACCTGGATGCTGCCAGCAAGACGAGGCTTACAAGCCCAGCTCTGCTGGTGATACTGCTGCTCTGCAGCAGCTGCTGCCTGAAACGTGTTTCTAAATTTAGAAGCCTTCTGCCTTTCTGAACCCATTCCAGGTGTGCCAAGTCACAAAGCTCGGAGATCATCAGACAAGTCAGAAAACCCTTAGATTTTTGCTGTATCTTACTAGTATTTGATTTTCCCCCTCTATTCTTTCGGAACGAAGAGGTTTAGCTTCCACTGAAAGTCTTAACAAACCTTACCTGTGTTGTTATGACTGTCCCTTTATCTGATGGACCTAAAGAAAAACATCTCACTGCACACCAGGCTACCGGCCCTGATTGCAATGTGGGTTCTTGTGAGGATCACTTGTATAAAATTCATTGTCCTGATTAATAAGTACCCTTAAATTTAAAGAGTGGAAAGGAGGCTAAAGATGGACTCATACAAGGAAACTGTATTTGGAGTTTTCTAAATATATTAAAAAAAATATGCACAAAACCAAAACTGAATGGAAAACTTGTCATATAAGACTTGGGGCTCCATGACTTAATTAAAAGTCGTTTTCTCTGGTCACTTCTTTGACACTCGCCCACACATACATACTCAAATCAGTAACCCATGTTTACTGGGAATATCTGTTTTACTCACATTTTATGCAGTTAAGATTCTGTAGGCAAGCTCATGCTTCCCAAAAGGGCTTCCTACAAATGAAATGTCCTTTTAATAACCCAGCTGTAACTCCACCATTTAGGGCATTTTCCCTGGGCTACCATCAAAGATGACAGGGTCTGTGCTGGAATTGACTTCTCTCTCTGGTATCTGTTTGCAGAGCACATGCATTTCTTCTGGTGTAAAAGATCTACGTTGTGATTTGATTCCACCAGCTGGTTACAGACTTGACTTATCTACATGGCAGGTCACTCAAACTTGGAAAACCTAGACTCTAGTCCACGCTTTTGGTCACCACTTCCTTTTCTAGTGATTACTTGCCTCACTGGATTACATCAGAAAGCCTTTGCAGCAAAGAATATATATCACTCTGTACGGCATCTGTGATGGACCCCACCTGGAGATCCAGTGGGGATCCAGGATTCCTGGATCACAGCATACAGAGAGTGACAGCAGAAGAAAAAGAAGCCACAAAAATCAACGTTTCATTTGTTTGCATAGAAAACCATGAAATGCATTTGCCACTTTCAGTAACCCTGTCCAGAAGCATGGTACATTTAGTAGGCTGCAGATTTTTCTTCTTCACACAAATGACTAAAAGAAGCTCTTTCAGACATAAATAAAACAAGCCCAGTGGTTAATGGGTAAGGATAAGAAAAATGCCAGCACATTAAAGAGATGAACGAATCATTTGGGAACCGGATTTTGACAGCTGAATTAAAAAATAAAACACCCCCAGGAATTATCAACAAAAGCTACCCATTTAATTATGCAGCTGTGTCACTTCATAGGCCTGAGGCACCTCAAGGGATGTCTTCAGCACCACCAGAAGTATGATCTCAGCATGTGCCTTACCCACCTAGAGCTTGCAGTGTTTGAGCACTGATATGGGGGAGGCTGCAGCAACTTAGACACCAGCTCAGGCTAGCCAGCTGAGTGGCTAGGTAGACCAAGCTGCAACTTGTGCCTGTCCTGCACCAGCTACCTATAGATGAGTGGAAACTACCACAACCACTGGGGCTGAAGCCAGCCCTCTGATTTTGATGTAATCGTGCTGCAGTGTAAAAGTCTGCACCAGTTTCAGTGCTATGCAACACAGTGTTAAGATACCTGAGCTATCTCAGACATCACCAGCAGCCACTGGAGTGCACAATCAACGACCTGAGCATTTACACAGCTGCTCCATCTTGCTACAGTTACCGTGCAATCAGCACACAGGTTCAGAGCTAGCTGAAGGATTTCGTACTTCGTCAGCATCAGAGCCTATTCCTGGTAGATGCTGCTGAACATTTTAAACTTGCCTGTCTCTGTCTTTTGCATATTAGAGAGTTAAAGCATAAGTTTCACACCATAACTTGCACACACCCAAATACTACGTTGCTTTTCTGATTTGAAATCATGCGGCTTTGAAACATAAGAATGGTGTGACAACTAAAAGACAGATTTACAGTCCTAGCAAGAAGCATAAGTCCAGTCACAGTGTGAATCACTTTCTTCAGCGAAAGGCTGTTCTTTCCTACTTTCTCTAGAAGCATGGACCATTTGTGTTAATAAGCATCTGTTTCTTATTTGTCTTGCCACTGCAAAATAAAGAGAAGAACGTGAAGAATTCTGAAGAACAAAAAGTCGCTCAGGATATCTAAGTGGCACCAGTGAGGTCCCCTCTGTACAGTGAGAAGTAATTCCTGTACCAAAGAGCTCAGCTCACATTATGCTAAAAGTGTGGGAAAGATAATTACATGAATGAACACCGGAATAGGAGATGTGGAAGAACTGTTGAAGTACTGTCCTGGTTTTGGCTGGGGTGGAGTTGATTTTCTTCCTATCAACTGGTATAGGGCTGTGTTTTGGAGGTAGTATGAGAATAATGTTGTTAACACACTGATGTTTTAGTTGTTGCTAAGTAATGTTTACGCTAGTCAAGGACTTTTCAGCTTCTCATGCCCTGCCAGGTGTGCGGGGGGCTGGGAGGGAGCGTGGCCAGGACCGCTGGCCCCGAGCGCCCACTGGGTGTCATGCTCAGCATTTAAGAAGAAGAAGGGGAGGACGTTCGGAGTGATGGCATTTTTCTTCCCAAGTAACCGTTACGCGTGATGCAGCCCTGCTTTCCTGGAGATGGCTGAACACCTGCCTGCCGATGGGAAGTAGTGAATGAATTCCTTGTTTAGCTTTGCTTGCATGCGCAGCTTTTGCTTTCCCTATTAAACTGGCTTTATCTTAGCCACGAGTTTTCTCGCTTTTACCCTTCTGATTCTCTCCCCCATCCCATTGTGGGGGGAGTGAGTGAGCGGCTGGGTGGGGCTCGGTTGCCGGCTGGGGTTAAACCATGACAAGTACCTTGTTCCAAGTCATGCAAGAAATTGGTGGTATAAGTAAGTGTTTAACCCACGGGTAATCCTGGGCTTCATCCTGTCATGGCTGGTTGTCCCTTTGAGGCAATTCCCAGGAACATAGTCTGCACCACTTACATTGTCTAGAGGGATGCAGGATGCAAAGACCTGGTCCCTGTGTCTCTCTCTGGTTATTAACTTCAGACTATCCCACTGACGTTCTGTTGTTGCCTAGAGGGTAGATTATTTTTAAACAATTTTATTTCAGTATGTTTTCCAGTAGAGGTGGTTATACAGGGCTACAATAACCTCTGCCTGTAGAGCTCATTCCATTTAAGTGTCCACATTTTTTGCTGGTAAAAAATGAATCCACAAAGGGAAGCTTTGCTTGTGCAGCTGCATTAGTAAAAATGTTCTAGTGGGGAGTAGGCATAATTTAACAATCTTTCACAGTCTTCTAGACCAGCTACAATCTACAACATGTTTTCACAGCTTTTTGAAATTTCTATCTCACCTGTGATCCAGTTATTCAGAATCATTCAGGATTCCTGATTGCACATCCAGTCTTCCTTTGTCTTCCGTGGACTACCAGCTGGGATTTGCATTATTTTTGCCTTAAAATTCACGTACTGCAGCAGTTCAAAAACCCTACAGGGAAGGTGATGTGCTTTTCAGACTGCAGATTTTTTAAAAAAGAGGCTAAGACTTGCATTGCCCACTGGGTGGCTCCAGACACTGCGCCTTGCTCCTACTCAGAGCTAGCCCAGCTCTGCAGAAATACGTGTAAGTCCTGACTGTTAGCAAGAATGACAGGGCAGGGCCTGGGGTAACAAACACATGATGCACCAAATACATAATTAATGGTTATTAATGACTATTTGCATCACAGTAGCGCCCAGAGGCCCAGCGGAGGGTGCCTGTATGAGAAGTAACATTAAGGCTTAAATTGCACCCATTGCACTTGAGGCACTTAACTGCGGCACCTATACTCAAGGGAGAGAGATGGGCTTACACAGGCCATGGAGGTGATGCTCTTTCCTCACTGACTGCACGGGGGGCTAAAGGAGATGATGCTCTAAATGTAGGTGACTTACTTGAACTCCTGCAGTTACACAGGATGAACCTGAGCCTTTGGGAGAAGGGAGCTACCCAAGGCGTCTTCCTTGGCTCTGCAAGCATGTGTGTGTGAGTGCGTGTATACGCTGCATGTTCTGTCCCCGCCAGACACAGACACAGCACATAAAGAGAGGTTTGGCAGGGAAGAGGAAAGTCCTCTGATTTAAGGTGAAGACAGAGTAAATAATCACTGTAAAGCACCAAACCAATAAAATCAACCCAAGCTGTTGCCTAACTCTGCGCCTTCTCTTTGTGAATACACTCCAGGTTTGTCACCTCTTTCAAAATTGTGCATGTGTACGTCACCTCCGCACCAACATGTCTTTCTGTTACAGAATTTCCACAATTTTGTTTTTTCCAGCCACCAAGTGCTATATGGACTAACTGTGTGGAAAACGCTGTTTCACCAGGACTGCCCTGTGGTAGGGCCAGCAGACAAGGAAAGCCAACCAACCAGCCAACTCCAGCAAAGATAAGCATAACAAGGAAAGGAATGGAGACTAGTCCTTTTTGTTTTACTCCAGGCAGCAATCCCATTTGGCCCATGATTAAGATTTAATTCAGATGTAATGAAGTCAACAATTCCTACTTTTTATGCTATACCACAATTTACTGCTTCAGGAAACCCTTGTCAGTTCTACTAGGCTTAAAAGAAGTGTGAAGATCTTAGATGGCTTTGCACACAGAGGGAGTGTGTGATTCAACACACATGATAAATACATGCATTATGAAGAGATTTCCCCATCTTGCAAACAGCATCACAGGAGAGCCATGTGAATTTTTTAGCTTTGAAATATTAAAGCCAAGAAGGCTCTGAAGTTTTGCACTCGATAATCTGTCACTGGGTCTCATCTAGTATGGCAACAGAAACCCAGCCTTGTGCAGAATGTCCATGTTATTGAAAGGCTGCAATAACTGAAATTGCACTTTTCCTATAACTGCCTTTTTTACAAAGGGGCTGTAGCATGTGATCTACTGTATTAAAGGTTTTAATCCATTTAGAAACTGATGCTACTTTACAATGTGTTAGCTTGCCTAAAAAAGTTGTCCTTGAAAACCTCCTTCTGTCCAGAGCTGAATTTAAGCCTTCCTTCTTGAGGAACATTCCTCTTAATCTATAGCATACTGACATGGATGAGTGTCAGAAGCACTTGAGGTGGAAATTCCTTGATATGTAGAGACGGGGCTTTGGAATTTCTTCTATATCTTGCTTTCAGGTTAGGCAAATGGGTGTCTTCATCAAGGCCCATATCTGGTACACATATTTGAGGAGAGCAGACATAGCCAGAGCGGAGGGAGTCTGCTCAAATTGAACAGTCAATCTGTTTGCCCACTTTATAAGACGCATAGAAACCATTAAATAATTACAAGCTAGCAATGCCTAGGAGTTGTGGAAGATCCTGAGATTGCTATTCCTAAACCCACAACACCAGCATTTAGGCAACTGTTAAAGCACTGGCATGTCATTCTGCTATTTTAAATATGGGTCAAGTTTCAGAACCGACGTAGTAAGCTGTGTTATTATTTTTAAGTGTTTTATTTTTAAGTGCTACATCTGAATATATTATACCATATGTAAAAACCTCAAACCCATTGCCACCCAGCAACTCTTAACTCATTGCTTTTCTGAGATCATCCTGCAAGTCCTGAGGAATTCTCTAATCACACTGCAGAGCGGGTTCCTTTGGAAATCTGAGATTTCCTGTTGTTGAGGCTTTTTGCCTGGTTTTGTTTTGGTCTCTGTTTTCCTAAGAAATGTATCACATATGAAAAGCACCCCAGCAAAATCTTTATGGGAGGTGAAGGATGTGCTGTTTTGGAAACCACAGTCCTTAGGGGTTGCTGAAATTGGAATCTGTGCAGTTTCAGCAGATGAGATCTGATATTGATCAATCTTAGTGGAGAACGAGACAGAGGGCTTGGGGATGAACAGCTGCTCCTGTGCAGAAAGCATGATCTTCCCTCATAAGGCAGGCAGAATTTGGAGAGACTGCCTGGCTATGAGGAGACATTTTTGCTATTCCACTTTTAGAGAGCTCACCTTCACTGTCACAGGGAAGCATGTGGAGGAGACCAAGGGCCTTTCTACAGCTACGTCTGGCATTCTAGATAAAACCCAAAAATGCTGAATAAACAATGTTCCTGATCATTTTCTCCAGCTGCCATCAATGTGGAAGTTGCAAAACATTCACGCTCATGTGGACCATGCACTTGGAAGACACACTGTTCTCTGCATTAACATACGCTTCAGCAACTGTTCATATCTCTCTGGAGGCTAAGACTGAAGGGAAATTGATGAGACCTTGCTAAGGAGACGTTTATGGCACCTCTGGTCCTGGCTTGCACTGCCTGCACTAGGGGAGGTCTGAGCAGCTGGTTCTGACATCAGATGATCCTTCCTTTGAAGGAGTGCACTCACATCTGTCTTACATGCTCTCTCTCCTGCTGTCATGCAAAGACTATTAGTGACAGTCCCAAGAGAGACTGAATTATAGCCAGAGTTCCCAGTCTGAGACATGCTAAGTTTTTATCCTGGGAAGAAGAAGCAGGAAACAAACCATTGCATCAGAAAGAAGTGAAAGAAAGGACCATGGGAGGAGAGAAAATGCTAGAGGTGCAGCAGCCACGACAAGCTCAGCTGAGCCTGTACTTGCTGGACTATGCAACGAGAAGACACTTTAGTGTAGATCCCATCTAACATCAGAGATCTGTGAAGCACTCATAGTCTATTAATAAAATAGTGTATTAATAAGATTTTATTTTCTGCATATCAAATCCGCCTGGTGAGGGTTTTCTTCTCGAGACCTAGCCCAGCCTTTCTGACAATACTCAGACCTGAGCATTTACCTGGAAAGATTCAATTGCACTAGTGGAAGAAGAGGACAATTCTGCCATCTTTGGAGATCTGCTTCTACCTAGATTAGGTCTTCTGTCTAGTACCTGGTAAGCAGACATAGGTCGAGCACAGTAGAACAACAGTAGGCCTCACACAACCAAGGCACCTTTTGCTTGAGAGAGGTGGTGTCATCTCTCTTCCTCCATCACTGCTCATCTCTCTTGTGTAAGCTTACATGCACTGCTTGTCCTGCAGTCCCTCTCATAGGCATCTTTCAGTTCAACACTTCTTTAAAATACTTTCCAAGGTTTTGTATAGAAGAACAGCAGCACTCTGAGACGGGAGCTGCTGGGAGGGAGGGAGTTTCTGCATGTATTTACAACCTGCCCACATCAGCAAGACAACAGCAACCAGCAAAGACATGTGCTTGTCCCAGGAAAGAGCTCATGACCTATGGTCCAAAGCACAGACTTGCCCCTGCCACCATTAACACCAGGGCTCTCCCTCCATGCTGCACCACCATGGAAAAGCCTTCTCATGGACGAGGTGCAGCTGTGGCTCACCACCAGCATGCACGAGGGTATAACAATCCACAATCCCAAAGGGCTTTTGCCAATTTTAGGATCTGGATGTGCTGACAGCTAAGTAGCCCTGAGTAAAGAACAGGAGATTCCCGTACACCTTGACTGCTGTCCTGCATTGCTTCACCCCCAAGAGCTACCACAGTGCCTAAGTGCCACAAGTGTTTCTTGCGTGTGCTTTTTGGGGATCCAGCATCTACTGCTCTAAGCTGTCTGCCTGGTCCACGTGTCCAAAACCGCTGATCTGCAAGAGCAATAATATGTCTCTCCTTGGAGTTGATGGGCACCTCCTCATCCAAAATGAATAGATGCACTGTTGATTACTGAAGGGATGTGCCATACGAGGATTTAGCTAAGTGGGTTTCTTTTCTCCAGGAGCACAACAAGTCCAGTCCTGGTATCTCTTGCCAATGCTGTCAACAAGTAGGGAGATATGTTGTCTCAGAGTATTTCGTGTTGGCATGCTATATGAAAGCTTCAAAGCAATGAAAACTTTTCACCTTTTGCAGTAAACACAGTCCGCCAGCATGTACTACAATGTAATGTAGTAAACCAAAGTAATTTTGGGAGCCTTTCAAATGCTGTGAAGGAACAGCAAGCTGTGGGTGGGCTGCTCTGCTCTGTGAATGCTGCCTGTTAATACCCAGATGTCGAATGCCAACTTTCCATTCACTGCTGCAGAATAATGGAGTGTCATGCGGTAAAAATAACCATGGGAGGCATGCAACACATTCCAGCGCTTGTTTCACCTACAACACACTATCAGAAACGTGTTTGTGGAAGTTCACTGGGCATCTGTATCAATGCTATCTCAAACAATACAGTTCAGGTACGTGATTTGGAGAATAGGTTTAAGGAAAGGAAAATGCTTTTCATTCATTTTTTACTCCTCCGGTATCATTTACCCCACATCTAAGGCAGCTGCAGAAAACAGGAGATCACTTTCTCATTGTGTGACAATAGAAAAGAAACTCAGAACTGTCTGCTTTCCTCTAACACTGACCCAAGATCTTTAGGAGAACATGAAAAACTAAACTAGCTTTAAAGCTTCTCTACGACTAAGGACAGTTTGTGCTAAGAGATATCCTAAATCCATGTCTGGCTCCTCTCTGCCATTGATACAACGGTATCACCAATCTTGCATCTGGGTTTCAAACATTTAATAATGCAGCAATACCTTTCCATCCTTATCTCTACTGACAGATTTCGAGCCCGCATAAGACTCAATGAATGTTGACTAAAGGGTCCAATCTTTCTCCTAAGTCCACCGGACCAACCACTTTTTAAAAGAAACGCAAGACACAATACCAGGATTTTTAGATGGGGCAGCATAACTCTTGTTCTGAAGACTCAAGTTAGGCAAGCAGGAAAAAAAAGCTGGGACTCCAGGACCAAACTTGCTTCAACTCTGCTTACTATTCTATTTCCAGTTCACATTCTTGGATACAAAGACGTATTCTGCTGTTCATATGTTTCAAAATCTCTAAACATATTAAACTAATCCCAACTATCAAATGACCATTCTGTCTGTAATCCACTGTTACACTGTTCATGTGCCTGCATCTTGTCTTAACCGTGCACTCCCTGGTTTTTTAACTTGTATGTGCTTCTTCTACTTCTGTGTCCACTTGTTGGTAATTATCAGCATAACTGCATGATAGTATTTAATTATTTGTATTGCATTTTTTACTATGGACTGTTCTGCTTTATTTCTGTTTTTGTGATGCAGATATTTTTTCAGTTGCTTGGTATGAAGTACACAGAAATGCTGACTAATGTAGACATCCTTCTTCCAAATGCTTTTGCAGATGAGGGAGCTCATTAAATCATTACACTTACTCATGTCTAGGTTTACTCATATGCACATATCCTTGCAAGCTACTGGCTGAAGTATGAGATTTCTTGTATCATGATAACATGGGAGTCTAATAAGTAAATAGCAGTCTGTACACTCATGCATTTTTGCTGCCCTAGTTGAAATTAAACACCTCCCACACGAAGAAGAACTGGTTACACTAGCTTAAGAATAAACACTACATGCATGTGTACATCTTGCAAAACATCTGATTTTAGTGGGAAAGTCACTTAAAACTGAATTAGAAAAAACAATAGTCAGCTGAAGCATTTGTGTTATGTGCAAGGCCTTTAAGGCCATCTACAAACCCATAGCTCTACTGTTGCCCTAAGGTAGAGATATTTGTCTCTTCTGGACAGCACAGACCTACATGAGCCTACATCCTCATTTATGAACATTAGTCTGGTCTCAAACACTATCTCCTTCAGTTTTCTGCTCTAAGTGTTGCAGCTCACTCAGCTTGTCAGACCTAGTGTTTATGTCTGGCCTGCAAATAAGGATGGATATTTCTCTTGTGCCATGGCTGTTCATGTAGTAAACGAGGAAGGGACCTTCCTGAGCGCTTCAGTGTGAGCAGAAGAAATGGTGCTCTCTGCGATGACGATGGGATGCTCTCCTGCAAGAGGAAGGCGACGACTGCATGTTCCCCCTTGTTAAAGCAGGGGCAAGGGTGCTGGCTGCCAGAAGAGGTTGGACATTGGCCTTCATGGGCAAGCTTCACCTTGCTCCTAGAGCAGATGTAAAAGACTTTGCATATTTTCCAGTAGGGACAAACCCAGCACATGTGCCACAAGACTTTTCACAGATGTCTTGATACTGCAGCTGCTCTGTGCTTGTACATAGGATGCAGTGTGACTAATAAATATGCAAGATCCATGGCACAGTGGTCATACAGTCACCTGGCATCAACTCCATGGATGGTCTTGCAGTAGTTTTCTATCCTCCTGGTGAACCAGATTAGTCTGTCCTCTGTCGCCCTCATTGAGAGGGTTTGGGCTGTTTCATAGCGGTCCCATTGGATAGTGCCTAGCGCACTTCCAAAGGATCATCGGGCCCTGGCAAACATGAACATACGAACAGTCCCCCAGTAATCCTACCCTCTGATTCTCTCCTGGGAATGCAGAGGGGAAATATGGTGCACAGGCAGCAGAAAAATCCTTCCAGGATGAGTTCATTCTACCTTACTCCTCCAGATAACGTGCTTGACATCTTCTCTCTTCTTCTTAGCCCTTCTACAGCCCTTTACCTTCTCAGCCTATCTTGATGGGCTCTGGATGTGTCATGTTTTCATGGATGTAAATTGCATTTAGACTAATGACCTCAACCTCTACTGTCTTATCTCTACAGTTCAGGTGTAAGATTTTCTCATGTAAATTAAAACACTTTTTTACTGTCTTTGGAGTTCCCTTAGAAAGATAACAGGGAAGTTAAGCATGCTAGTGAGGCTGTCAAACGAATGTCCTCTCAACTCAGGAGCAAGCAGCTGACCTGCCATTTGACGGGTGGGCACAGCAGAAGAGAGCTCCGTTACTTCCAGATATTCAAAGATTTTATTTCACAGCTGCAGTTAAGGAAGAAAAAAACCAAACCACAGGGGCAAAGGTTTTACACAGACCTTCATTCTACACTTTGGACTAATTAAGCAAAGCAGGTTTCAGTGGTGGTACTCACATAGCTAAAATTAAGCACATGCTGATGTACTTTGCTGGATGGGATCAGAGCACTTAGCACCTTACAGCATTCAGCACTAGATGAAATATGAATTACAGTACGTATTTCTGAAGTTCAGTCCATATATTCTTTCCATCTACTGCATTAATTTATGGAGTGAAACATCAAGTAGCATATGAAATCTAAAAAAAAAAAGATTTCTTGACCTGTGTTACCACAGATGTAAAAGAACAATATACATTCTCAGATGAGTTTTAATTAATAGGAATCACAAGACAGAGACCAGTAGTATGAGACAACTCTTACATTTATGTTCATCTGCTACTTCCACACAGAAGCCATTTAGTGTCATCCAAGCTCAAGGTGGGTCTGCTTGTGTATATCCCCAAAGAAACATTCTCAGTGTTTTCTCCAACAAATTTCACAAGAAACCTGGCATAAGGCAAATTGAGTTCACCAGATGCTAGGCTAATACCTCAATCCTTGGACTGTTGGTCCTATTTGCTTTTTTCTGTCACTTACATGCCTCAGCTGACACATTTGTAAAAGCTATGGTGCCAAATTTGACCAACTTTTGCCAATTTTCTGCCAGCTGAAAAAACTCTAAATTCACATAGCCTAAATGGCAGAAGAAGCAGCTCTGGAATTTGTTCTGTGAAGGATAAAACCATTTTCCTTATAAGCTTTAGAGCCCACTGTTTGTAGCAGAACAAAGGAAAACACAAAAAAGAGGACAAACATCAACTCAGACTGCAATGGGAAACTGGTAGAAGGAAATAATTCTAACGCCCAAACCTTGCTTCTAAAAGCAGTAGTTATTTGATCTGCTGGTGGCATCTGCTGTTGCATTTCGAAAAGTCATTTGCACCAGTGAAAAGTGAGTGCAAAAGAGTGCCGCCCCTCTTTGAACTCCTGTTGGCTGTAGGAGGTGTAAAGCAATGGAGAATCTTTTGAGTGTTGACTGAGTCATACACGTGCATCTGAAGGGGGAACTCAGCCCTTGTTTTAGCTCCTTTGTGAGAGAAATCCCTCCAAGTCCATTTAACACAAAGATACCACGATGGCTCTACCTTGCAAAGCATGGACATCTGGCAGACAAATTGTGGGCACATTTGGCTGTATGTGCTTACCTCTTACACTCTTCCCTTGGCAGCTGCTATCAGCTGCTGCCGGAGATGGGGACCTGGGTGAGGAAAGTCTCTACCCTTAATGGAGTGACTGCTCTTAGGCAAAGCAAAGGGAAACTGTCCCTACCTGTGTATGTTTTCTTCCAGCTTTTTCACCTTCAGCTCATCCTCTTCTGACTGCCTCCTTCTGGCTTCTTCCTCTTCTGCGGAGCCAGCAGATTTTCCCGAAGAGCTTTTGACTGTAAGGTAAAAAAACCCAAACCTTAGGAAGAGACTGAACAAAAACCATCTGAAGATTGAGAAGGAGCTGCCTCTGCTTCTGAATATTAGATTGTCCCCATTGAATTTCTGATTACTGCTTTAGACAGTTGATTTCAGGCAATCCATCAGCTCTTTATCCAGATGTGAGGTCTTGCAGATGTAGGAGCGTCAGTTTTACAGTATACACTTTATTTACTATCAATGCCTTAATATGAAGTTATTTTTAGTTCCTAATAAAAAGAAGAGTTTAAACCACTCAAATTAGCTAGTCCTGGAAGAACTAAAATTTTTGAATGGAAGTGTGGATCTCTTGTGAATGAGAAGGCATGTACTGAAAGGACTAAAATCATAAACTTCTTAAAGCTTCAAAAACAAAAGAGCAGCGTGCTCTAAATGTAATGTGTTTCATGAAGGATAAAATCAATCTGCTACTGAATCAATCAAAGATGTTCTTTTTGATTTATACCACGGATGTGTCTCCATACATTTACAGGCATACAGACAGACACACATATACATTCACACAAGCACACACATTACCTCTTAGCCAGACACAAATTAAAAAAATGAACAAAAGTCTTCCAGAAACAATGGGTAGCCCAGGGCACAGAAACACTGTCGCAGAAAGCAGCAATAGCCTACACCCAGCAGAAGAATTCCTGGGAGTTTTGCTGTGTTTTCTACACCAAAAACATGGCTACAACCTCTGCTGGCCACTGTCTAATCCAGCTGCACCTCACCCAAGGGAGTTCACCAGTGGAGATGCACTGGCTGCAAGCAATTCTTTAAATAGCCCATCAGTCTGTGTGTCTTGTTTGGCCCCAATACTGCCAGAGGGATGCGGCAGATCAGTTGGCAGACAGGACAAGCACCCATTGAAAGGAAGATCAGGAGCCCAAAGCCACGCAGGACTTTGCCCCTTGGCAAGAAGGAAATGCAGCTGGTGGAAAAAGCGGTCAGCCAAGGGACCGACCAAACTAGCCCCTTGCATTGATCAGAAAAGGGGAGCCTTGGTTCTGAATTCGCAAAGCGACTGGCAATGCTAGTTCGAGAAACCAGCTGTGAGAGCGTGTATCCTCTCCAGCAAAGAGGAGCTAATAAGGAAATCATCAGTTCAAAGAAATTGGATTTCAGAGGCTGCCCAAATGTTCAGTATTAGTCTTTTCAATGACATGTTTGTCGCTGGAATGGAACCTGACTTGTGCAAACTATGTATAAAGGAAAAACATTCATCACCAAAAGCAGGCTTCAAACCCAGCCCAAAATAGAAAGATTTTTGACATGACAGACAAGCCTTACTTGTAGTTTTTGAGTGTATATATAGACATAGTATGCACAAACTATTCTTGTCACTCCACAGCCTATTTGACATCAGGCAATTAGATTTTAATAAGGCAGCAGACAGAAAGCAATACAACACACACAAGAGAATTAGACTTTATAAATGACTCCAGCTTTCACTGAGTTTAACTGTGCTGTGCACCAGAGGACTTCTAGGTAGGTTTTAAGTGATTTCTGTATGAATTAGGACTTCTGCATGACAGAAAAGGTCTTGTGCTCTTCTACCACGTAGTCATGTCCAACAGTTGGACCCGCTGACGCTGGAGGAGTACTTTACCCAGCTGAACTCAGCTTTGCTTATGGCCTCCAAGATATTTTGTGCAGCTTTTGTTTTGGTCTTTGTTTATGCGAAACATTTAAGCTACAAAATCACATGATTTCCTTCTCCCAGAAGCCTCTTTTTTTGACCTATTAATAGCACAAATTTGAAACTGGAAAGCATCAATGGGATTTTTTAAAAGACATATTTAGAGACAAGAATGCTATGATCTGCTAAAAATCCTCTCTCTTGGGTGAAATGTCAGCATATTTTATCTAAAACAGGAAAGCTGGTAGCTTTGATGTTTTTGTCTCTCCTTTTTAAGATTAAAATTAACGCATTTGTTAAATACTACACTGAGGAATCCAGACAAGAAGACTCTGAGAAATGGAAACATTTATAAGAAGCATTTCTTAAAATTCAGAAGCTATTTGCCAAGCTGTTGAGGTTATGTGTATGTATACACCCACTGCAAATACAATAGGCAAACAGGCAGGCACACGTCAGGGGACCATGCGCAACCATCTCACTGTCCAGGAAACTTTTCCTCCCCTGCCAGAAGACTGGCATGCTGCTGAGGCGGTGGGTAGGGGTGGAAAAATCTCTCACCTGCTTTGAGCAAACCTTTCCCAGGGCGTTTTGATCAGAAACCTGGGGGGAAGGCTTTGGCACACATGACAAGACAAGGGTGGGTCAGGCACAATAGGGAGGTGGTGGTAGAGCTGCGCTGGGTGCTTGGGCACAGTGCCTGGGTATGAGACAGTCCAGTGAGACAGTCAGCATCAAGGCAGTCCAGCCAGATGCAAACCAGAGCCAGATGTGGCTTGGAAACAAAAGACAGTTTGCGGCCATCTGTCCTCCACAGCTACGAAATTTGGGTTATGCTTCTTGAAAAGATCTTGCAAAATCTTATCCCAGGAAGAATAGGAGGTGTTTCTCAAATCTGCTAAAAGGAGAATGCTTCCATGAGGATGGAGCCCCAAAATAGCTAGCTGTACGAATTACCCCTGCTTAACAATGTTGTTGTGCATTTGCTTTACTTAACAGTCTGTGATTAAAATGGCCACAAGCTACTATTTCAGCATTGCTCCTCCTTCATTGTCTGTTACGAGTTTTAACTCTCTACTGCATCTTGGAGCTTCTTTATGCACGAAAGTTGTGGTGTATGATTAGACATTGTCAAAATGATAGAGGGCTCCAAGAGCGGCCAGATATACTATTGTAAAAATGTGGTATTTGTACAGCTCATTCCAAGACTGGAATGTGAATATGCTGAACTTTCAGAAGGCACCATTTCACTGGTACAACAGCTATGCTGCGTACAGTTTGCTATAAGTATTCCTTCATTTACTGCAAGAGTGCAATATCTTCAGGGCTAAATCCTTCAGCAGAAATTAGATCATGTCATTAAAAAGGCTCTCTATTACTGAAGTGGAAAGGGCACTGGGCTTGTGATGCTCTAGGTCACCACTGCTCTCAGGTGACTTGGTTTCTCTCCACACAAGTGAGATTGCAGAGATAACTGGCAGCTCCATGTTTATTTTGTTCAAGTGTAGGAAAGAAGAGTGACTTTTCTGCACCATGCAAAAAAGGAAAAAACTAGGTCACGATTCTGTGAACAGATCATGGTGAGGACAGAAATGAGTGAACAGATGTTGGACAGGACAGAAAGAAATCATGCCAAATGTTTAAATGCAGTAGGCACAGTGAGGGCCGTAAGTGTGGTGCACAGCTCCCTTACGTGCTATTTATTCCAGTTTCATGCTTCAGGACAGTAAAGCCCGAGGGCTTTAAGTTGTTTACATTTAGTGCTAGCAAGGAAATAATGCATAGGCCCTCAAATGCACATAGTAGAATTAATGCTGTATTGAAAAGAAAATCTTTACTTTCAGTGCTGCATTTTGCTTTAATGTTGCATCAAAAGTTTAAGTATTGGGGGACATTTTATTATAGCAAGTAAATTTTTTTAGCACCATTTTCATATACCATTATGCCCATTACATGCTACCTGTGGACTCCCTGCTTGTGAAAGGTAATTAATTCTACCCATCAGTCTTGCTGATTTCGGACCTACTTCCATAAACATTGCTCATAAAGAATAACACATTTCCAGTCCCCCATGAAGTGTGGCAGTGTCTTAACCTGAGGCCCAGATGCATTTGCCAGATTTGCCATTTGACTCTTTAGGACAATGTAAAAGCCAGTTCTTGCTGTGCTGCTACCTTTTGAGGTAGTCTCTTCAAGCAGTTTTGGGGTTTTTTTGTGTTTACAAGTGGTTAGAGGGGCAATCAGTACTATCTCTCCTTGAGAGCAGTGCTTGCTGAAATGGAGCACTCCTCTGGCTGCTGAGTAATTTTCGAGGAAGCTGATAATCCCGAGGAGAAACACAGGTCAAAAGTTGACCCAAGACAGCCTCCTCCAGTAAAATGTGCCTGTTCTTGAGAAACACTACTGGATGTGGACTATTCAGGGTAATGATGCTCTTCTGTGCTGTGCAAAATGGGCAATAATGATCCCTGGTGTAATTCCACTGAAATCAGTTGTGCTATATGAAAGGCACTTTTACTGAAATCTTTGCCAAATTGAAGTTTTGCCAAAAGTCTTTCGGTTTTGAGGCTTGACGACCACCAGACATTAACAATTTAGAGCTGGAATTATTTATTATTATGAAATTATTTTCTCCCTATATGCATTCAGTATTTCTGTCCTGGAAAAAAGGTGAATGCAGGAGGTTGGTTCCTCATATTCTTAAATCTGCATATAACCAGCCCATGCCCTACTGAAAGAGTGCAATAAACCTCTTCCTTTGCCTGGCAGTGTGAGTCAGATATTAGCCCCGAACACTGCCATTAGGACGCTAGCATAACTGGCTGCATTTCAGATTTGCTCTTTGCATTTCAGAAAAACTCCCTTGGTACAAAAAGGTTGAGTTTTCCAGGCAGATCTGGAGCTCTAGAAGCAGCAACAAGCCCGGCTTTGCTGTTCGGCAGCTACCTGGAGCCGCCATCCCAGGGACTGCAGCTTTGTCAGCCAGCGGATCAGCTACAAGAGGGAGGGATTCCTGGAGCAGCAGAGCCTGCTCTGCCTGTGCACGCTCCCAAGCATCTGCCCGGGTTGATAAAACTGAGTTTGCAAGGAACACAAATGCAAGAATGACCACCACTAAAACTCCTCTGGATTCCTCCCTTTTCCTTTCTACCCCGTTCCCGTGGCTGCTCCGAACACTGCATCTCTTGCTTGCCATATTTTTAGGCAGCTTCCTCTGCCGTCCAGCTGGCCCTAACCCAGCTACTGCAGGTTACCTGGCAGGTCTGGGCCTGACCTGCTGGTGTGCAGCACAATTGCCAGCATTAGCAAAGAGGTTACTGGGACGTGTACTGAGATTATAGAAAGACTTATTCCTTTGCCAGCAGGCCTTCCCTTGCCTTCCAAAAAATGGAAAAAAAAATGTTTGCATGGCTGTAGTGTGAGCAGTCACATTAATATTAGATGACCTTAACATTCATTAATAAATATAAAAATGCAGAGAAGGGCTGTAGACATAAGCAATATGACAGGCAGGTCCATCTTGAAATAAGCAGCTCCTCAAAATGTATTCCTGCATGATGCTGTAGTTTTTCATTTTCTGGTAGGGGAACAAAACAGCCTGACTCTTTGCCCAGACTGATGCAGAGTTTTCCTATGTGGGGTTTCAGTGTGAGAGTGTCTGCTTGCAAAACAGAGGAGAAGAGTGGTCCTCGGCAAACACAAAAGATTTTACTCTCCTCTGCTGCAAGATGGATGTGGCCTTGTATGGCATGACTGGCCCTGGAACAGAACAAGCATCCATTTCCAGCTTGCTGGTATGATCTGGTTCTGCTTAGCAACAAATTTTTCTGTTGCCTTTCCAGTCATCTGAGACACTTGTTCTAGCCTAAGGAGCATGTCTACATGATACACAGATATGACTCAAGCATTGCCCAGATTAGGGAATTAAGTCATGCTGAAAAACTTGCAGTTTGATTGTAGTCTTGACTTCAATAACAATGTCATAGCTAACATAAGTATAATTAAAAAAAAAAATCTATGTTAGCTGATGGAGCTTAGCCAGCCCAAGACCAAATAGCATGTTTATAAAGATGCAATCACGAAATGATTGAATTCTTCAATTCTTGGAGAAGTAAGGAGGGGGTCAGCAGAACTGACACCTAGGACTTCCAGAGGGCAGACTGGTCTGTTTAGGGGCCTGGGTGACAGAGTCCCTTGGGATGCAGTCCTGAAGGGCAAGGGAGTCCAGGAAGGCTGGACATTCTTCAAGAAGGAAATGTTAAAGGCGCAGGAGCAGGCCGTCCCCATGTGCCGAAAGACGAGCAGACGGTCAAGAAGACCAGCCCGGCTGAACATAAAGCTTTGGCTGGAACTCAGGAAAAAAAGGAGAGTTTATGACCTTTGGAAGAAGGGGCAGGCAACTCAGGAGGACTACAAGGATGTCGTGAGTTACGCAGAGAGAAAATTAGAAGAGCCAAAGCCCAACTAGAACTTAATCTGGCTACTGCCATAAATAAAAGCACATTAGCAACAAAAGGAGGGCCAAGGAGAATCTCCATCCTTTACTGGATGCAGAGGGAAACATAGTGAGAAAGGATGAGAAAAAGGTTTCTTTGCCTCAGTCTTTAATAGTAAGACCAGTTGTTCACCGGGTACCCAGCCCTGAGCTGGAAGACAGCTGGGGAGCAGAATGAAGACCCCATAATCCAAGGGGAAATGGTTATTGACCTGCTACACCATTTAGACCCAACCAGGACTATGGGGCTGGATGGATCCACCCAAAGGTGCTGAGGGAGCTGGCAGAAGTGCTCACCAAGCCACTTTCCATAATTTATGGAGCAGTCCTGGCTAAACAGGTAGATCCCAGTTGATTGGAGGTTAGCAAATGTGACGCCCATCTACAAAAAGGGCTGGAAAGAGGATCCGGGGAACTACAGGCTGGTCAGCCTGACCTCGGTGCCGGGGAAGATTATGAAGCAGATCATCTTGAGTGCCACCACGAGGCAACCAGGGGATCAGGCCCACTCAGCATGGATTTATGAAAGGCAGG
>NW_009209786.1:0-41642 GCF_000690835.1 Fulmarus glacialis
GCCCCCTCGGTGGCTGCCCCTGCTTTTCCCTCCCGCGCCGCGGGCTCTTAGACCCCGGCCCGTCGGGTCCGTCCTCCTGCAGCCCCGCTCTGCCCCTCGGCCCCGGGACTGCCCACCCCGGCCATCCCAGGCCTCTGCTCGCTTGTCCCCGTGAACTGTTGTCCATAGCCTCACTGGGCACTGTGCTCGGGTGTTCACCTGTCTTCTATGCTCCCTGGCCTTCTCCGTGCTGCCTCCTTTCACCCTCTTGTATCCCAGCTGTCCCCAGAGCCCTCGTGACACTCAGGCCTGTCTAGGAGCTGTTTGGTTGTACCTAGATAAATTCCCCTGTGTCCTCAGGACCATCGTGGCTGCTGGGGGGTGTTTCACACAGCTCCCCCTTGTCACCTTCTCCAGGTTTCTCTCACTGTCGAGGACTGTGCACCAGCCTTCGCCTTGTTGGTGCCTGCTGTTGTGGCCTTACCAGAGAAGGTGCCCCCTGTAACCTTTTATCTGTCTGTCTGTTTGTGCATTTATTGCCTCCATCCAGATGACTACTCCTGCAGTTTTTTGTCGTTGCAAATAATCACCTCATTTGTTTCCCAGTAGTTTTGCCACTGAAGGCTAACCATGTTCTTACTGGGATCCTTTTCCCATCCTTCTTATTTCCTGTTCAAGTTGTATTCTATCACTATCGCTATCGCCCTATTACCTTTCCCCTTTCAGTTTTCTTTCTCCCAGTAACTGTTTTTTTACCATCTTTTTTTTGCCCTTCTGATCTTATTTTCCTGTCATTAAAAGCTTCCTTGTAACCTCACCTAATACTCTTTCCTTTCCACGTACTCCTTTCCTTTGTAGACTCACATGCTGTCTCCCCCACTTTGTATTTAAATCCTCCAGCTGTGTCTTTGAGGAGAAAGGAATTTAACCCTAGATTATCTGTATACCTGTCAGTCAGCTCTAAGAGGATTACTTACTTGTTTTACCTTACTTTGTTTTCATTTGTTTTGTTACTGACTTCCTCAACAACCTTTCCCGCAGTATATGTGTTCATATGTAATCATATACCTCCCCCCTAATACACACACATACCCTGATGCTAGTCTGGGAAAAAAAAGTCTGTCTTGGAAATCCTTTTGGCAGGACTAGGAGGAATGGTCCGTGGGGACCAGAAATACCTAGTGGCCGCGTAACTTCAATTAGACCAAATATTGTTTGTAATACTATATTGTGAATTGGTACTTAGTTGATATGGAGTGTGTTTGGGATGCATCCTCTTTGGAGAAGTAGTAAGATACTTCATAGGTACCATGGTGTATAGTTTTTACTTCAAAGATGCTCACAGTGAACTGCTGCAATGTTGTGTATTGATGTCTGTGTTGCACTGACACTTTGTGTCTCTGCTGGTGACTCTACTAGAAAGAAGTCTTTTCCCCCTGCTTTGCGACTTTTCTTGTTTGTCAGTATTTGTTGCCCAACTTCTTACTTTATATCTTTCTTAGTTGCTTTGGTTCTTAAGATTGGTTACATTTCACAATCATATCATCACCGTGTATTTGAGGTGTGATTGAAACACTGGACGTAGTTGTCTCACGGAGGTGTGAGGAACACATTTGATCTTGGGCGTAATTTATACACCTAACTCTAGAATCCAGGTTTGCTGACTAGCGTTAACAGCTGCTTATTTTCTTAGCTGAGTACACGCAGATCTTGGTAACTCTACAACAGCTCAGAGCAACTGAACTAGGCTTCTGATCTGAACTACCCCTCTGGAGGAAACTTCTTCCATTGCCTATCCAGGGATCATGGGGAGAACAGTTTCTCAGTTTAGGCACCTAAATTATGCATACGCACCCCGCTCCTCGGCTGACAAAACAGTTGTACTGGTTTAACTAAATGGTTTTTCTTCCACCTTCGTCCTTTTTACACTGGTTTGAACTTGCCTTATACTTGGGCCTGTTACTTAGACTGTCGGCATGAGAAAATTGCATTGCTTTAATTTAAATAATTTAAATTAATTTAGGCTAAATTGATGCACACCCTTATTTGGATACTGATTTGGGGGTGGCTTTTTTGAATTTAGCTTATTCTTAGTGTTGGCGTAAGGTCTTACACTCTAGCTCTATTGTTATGAAAACAATACTGAGTCCTTTGAGAAAGTTATCTCATATATTCAGCTTAAAAAGGGTTTTCTTAAAATTTATATGTTCAGATCTCAGAGTACTGGTTTTCATCTGTTGCGTTTCTCAAGTAGTGCCTAGTTCTGTGTAGTCACAATTATTTCAGTAGGGCCCAGCTTAATGATGAGTCACATCCTGGGTGTCAGTGGTTGCGTGAATTGGATATACCTGGAGTCTGGAGTCTTCTGTCATGGCATTGAAGTTTGTTTGTGGGTTTGTTTTTTTTTTTTTAAATTTCTAGTAGATGAAACAGCTTTAAAGATGTCCCACTTGCACTTATACCACTCTCAACATCAAATTTGTGTCGTGAATGTGAAGTGAGGGGGTTGTCCTAGTAAGAGATTGTCAGTGTGTTACAGGTGGATACTGATGTCGTGTGTACTGCACTTTTCAACAGGATTTTCTAACTTGCCGAGGGCAGAATCAGATTAAAGTGTAAGGTGGCTGGATCAGTGCTCCTGTTCGACAGCATGGCCATGCTGTTGTACTTCCCATGCTGTCCAACAGGGTCTGTCTGCGTGCATCAGAAGGAAAACAGGGTAGGTGTCCCACTTGGACGGGCATGCCAGGAGGACGTGCAGAGGCACTCCCAGCAGCCTGCAGGTTGGTACAGTCTTCCTGCTGCACAGAGCTTGGAGGAAAGAAGAGTGTGGAAAGCTTGGTCTTGGAAGTTCTGCATGTGCTTTAGGAATGCATGAACTTGATTTAAACTGACTGCTTAGGTGCCAGCATTGTTTTTTGGCAAGAGTAAACTCGTAAAAACTTTTTAATTACTGTATTTTTCAAGATAATCTTCATTTAAAGAAATGGTTGTTGGAACCAACATTTAGAGGCTTAGGTAAAAGTTGTAACCTATAGAGGGTGCAAACTTAAACTAATATTTTTTTAATTTATTACGGAGACCATTGAGTTTCCCTTACTGGTTAAAGGAGAATTTTCAGGAAGGAGAAGGCAAGAATATGTAATGGTTGGAAAATTATAGAAAGCTGTTGAGCTTGTCTACGTAAGTTACTTCCTATTTTATTATAAGAGTTGTAGGTTTATCAGTGGAAGAACGACTACAGATTGACTATTGATGGTTCTGCAATGCAGTTCAGACCTGTTACTGACATGACTAAATGACTTGGTAGTAAAATTGTCCTGAGCTTATGTGCCCTGCTGTGGTGCTGTAACTTGTAGCCTTTAACATAACTACAGAGGTGGAACATTGTCAGATTTAAACACTCGTTGCATTATCCAGCATGAGTAGTTATATGAGGTTTAATCAGGGAATGGTTGCAGCACAACTGCTGGGAAAAACGCTGTTTTAGGAAATAATGCATGTCCCAGTGGGTGACTTTCTGACAATTTTCTTTTTACCCACAGAACCTCTGATGCCATAGCAGTGAACTGTGGCATGTTGCTACCTCACCTCTTCTTATAAATGATACAGGTCAAAATAAAAATTTTTTTTTTTTAAATAAACCAAATATGTATTACATTCCACTTCATTTAATGTAACGTTTTTTCAAATCCCTCTTCATCTGTGAACCTTGAAAAAATGAATGAAGGCTACTGTGAAAATAGGAAAATATTAATTCCATTTTGCACTTCAAGAAACTGGTATAGAATCATATGTAAATTTTTGCCAGAGTTGGGATCTCTTGTACTTTATCCTCAAGATTGCCGTACCTTCTTTGTCAATTGTATCTTGGACTTGTAAAAAGAAGCATGACCAGCAGGTCGAGGGAGGTGATTCTCACCCTCTGTTCTGCTCTCGTGAGGCTACCTGGAGCACTGCATCCAGCTCTGGGGTCCCCAGCACAAGACAGACATGCATGTGTTGGAGCGGGTCCAGAGGAGGGCCACGGAAATGGTCAGAGGACTGGAACACCCCTCCTATGAAGAACGGCTGAGGGAGTTGGGATTGTTCAGCCTCGAGAAGAGAAGGCTCTGGGGAGACCTTATTGCAGCCTTTCAGTACTTAAAGGGGGCTTATAAGAAAGATGGAGAGAGACTTTTTACCAAGGCCTGAGTGACAGAACAAGGGGCAACAGTTTTAAACTGAAAAAGGGCATTATTTATATTGGACATAAGGAAGATATTCCTTACTATGAAGGTGGTGAGACACTGGACCAGGTTGCCCAGAGGAGTTGTGGGTGCCCCATCCCTGGAAGTGTTCAAGGTCAGGCTGGATGGGGCTCTGAGCAACCTGATTTAGTGAAAGATGTCCCTGCCCATGGCAGGGGGGTTGGACTAGATGATCTTTAAAGGTCCCTTCCAGCCCAAACCATTCTATGATTCTTGAATAAACGGTATAACTTTGATGTGATGTTCTTCCAAAAACTGAGGAGAAATTAATGTGATCTCCTTTCCTTCCCCTTTTGATTATTCTAGTTTTGGAGTCAGAAGGTTTCACTGCTGTAGCTTGGTCTAGCAGGTATGAAGCATTGCTTGACAACAGTACTAAGAATAAAGAATCAAATACATTTTCTCTGAGGTCTTTGTAGTTATGCACTAGATTCAGTTGTTCACTAGAATATCAGTTCAATACTGTTGAATTCTGTTTTTCTTTAAATTAGAAGTACCTAAAGGTGATGTAAAATGCTCCTTGTCTTTGGATTTCACTAGATTTGCTCTAGTTAATGTTGCTGTATGTCTCAAACTTGGTGTTGTGTGAAGGAGAAATGGAAACTTTTTATTCACACATAGGATGGTGAGGATAATGATGATTGAAAGTTTTTGCAGTGTGGGCAGCTTCTCACGCTGCTCTGATAATGTACTGATCTTTTGAAGACACGGACATACTTCTCATCTCCCATTTTCATGGAGATATTGGTGGTTTTGCTACTGGAACCCAGATGTATTCCTTTCATTAATATACAAGGTAGACAAAAGTTAATTTTTTAAATTTAAAGCAGGGAGCTGCAAGAATTTGGGTTATTAGGAATGCAATTTCAGCTATAGCTCAACTCAGAAACTTCTTGTTTGTATTTTTAATTTGCATCTGATGTAACTTGGCTTTTTTTTTTTTGTTGCTCTGTGTGTTTAAGATTGGACAATATCTTAATGTAGATTAGAGTTCAGAAGTAAGGCCGCTGGTGCAACCTTAGTTCACCCTGTTTTGCTCTGTAATTTAAACTTAATTTCCTATGTAAATTTGCAAGCTCCTCTAGTCTCTGAGCAGTGGAGACTGTCGTCTGGAAGTTTTATCTAAAGTTTGGAGGACCGAATTGAGGGGAAAAAAGAGGAAATAGTTCTTGTTTTGTTAGCTGTTAGTCTTTCCATCTTGCATTTCATGGTAATAATGTCATGGGCAAACGTTCTGCTTCCTTCTGGGTAGCCAAAGGACAAACTTTTCACTGTACAGTTGAAAACACTTTTTAAAAATTTCTGCGTTTTCTTAGGAGAACGGACTGCTCTCTTACTGTGCTTTTTTCAGAGATAACTTTGGAAAAGTTTTGTTATCTCTGAAAGCGTGCCTTTGCTAGAGTGCCTTCACTGATAGGGGTAGTGTAAAATCAAAATGTATATGCTTAATTAAACTAATTAAATCGATTTTTAGGTTCTAATGCAGGCTTCGCTTTAAAACTAAATGGTGCAGGCTAAATCAACAAGAAGGAGGATTTAAATGTGGCTGTTAGGGATGTGCATCAATTTTAACTTTTAAAAAATTAAGTTAGGCTGTTTCACTTCTGTACCAGGCATGCCTGTTGCAGTCATTAGAGGTCAAAACTGATAAAAAAATTTCTCAAAATGATACTGAATTTATGCAGAACTAACTCTTTGTGAGGTATAAATTCTTTGCTGTGAGTTAGGGCTGTTACAGTTCAGATTTCATAGTTGAATCAGAAAAATCATGTATGAATCCCTTTCTGGGCTTTAATGAGAAAGTTCTCATTCTTTTTCTTGCTGGCTGTGGAAGTGAGTAAGTGCGCCTTGTCAATATTTAGGCATCTGGAATGAAATGTATAGGAGTTGTACTGTTCATTGCTAACAGTGTTTGCAGCACTATACCATAGTAGGAATCTAGATTGCTAGCAAATATATCTGTGCACTTAATGTAGACCTGATTTAAAAAAAAAAAAAAATAGAGGGGGCAGCTTTTGTAGGGTAGTGTTTTTGTCACACGCAGGAAATGAATGTGAGTAACTGCAACAGTCCTTGATCTGTAGACTGTTTTTACTATATCATATAGTTGCAATCCTTGTTGCTTCTGAATGAAACATTAGCATGAAGGTGAATATAGAGGAAGCTCTTCAGTATTTAAGCCGTGTTCTTGTGGTATATTTGAACATCTGAAAATGTCAGACTGTTTGCAAGACGAATCACTGTGACCATAATCTTTATTTATAAATTGAAGGGGCAAACTGCATTGCCTTGATCAGTTGAGCGCTTGCAAAAGTAGTAAGATGGAAGATGCTGTAAAATTAGCAAGCTGTTGGGAAGAGATTCCAGCCAGAAATGTTTTATGCTCGTTAATGTTGGTACTTTTTAAAGTTACTGATAGGAATCACCACCTTCCAAGAGCATGGGAAAACTTTGTATGGAAACATTATTAGAGTGAAAATTCCTGTTTGTGTCTAACAGGTCAGTATGAAAGTGTATGTTGTGGTGCACTAAGTGCTGTTATAATGGAGGGGGATTTGTGTCAGGGTTCAGGGGCTTGCCCTGCGGGTTCTGGCAGAGATCATGCTGTGTCTGAAGTGGACTGTGAGACCATACCAAGATTTTCTTGGTGGAGATCAGTAGGATCATGGTGTTTTAGCTTATTAAGTTGGTTTTAGTTAAAGTTTTGATGGCTGGTTACAGCTTTTAGGAAAGCAGTTATGTATAAGAATTGTCCTTGCAGAATCATTAAGGTCTCTAAACTTGCCCAAGATATTTCAGAGTTTCCAGAGTCTTCTGTGTGTGTTCTTGCTAAACTGCATTTGATACGACTCCCCACTACTGCTTTTTTTTTTTTTTCCTTCTTTTTCTTTCTAAGAAAAACAAGGTGTATTTTGCTCTCTTCTGCTTAGCATGTCGGATATCTGTCATCTTGTTTTCATGGCTTGTCCTCCCTCACTTTCCTTTTCTGCATCTTCCTGGCTGATACAAGAAATCCGTCTTCATGTGCGTTGTCCTTCAAGGCTTATGTGTATTTGGTTTTTGTTGTTGTGTTTTGTTGTTGTTGGGTGGGGTTGTTTTTGTGGTGTGGTTTTTTTTTTTAGTGCAGGTTGTATCTATATATGATTTAAGCCAGAGAGAGTGTGGGAATACTCAAGGCTCTTTGTCTTGTGTAAACCTTTCTTCCTCCTCTTCAGTGTGCTCGTATCTTGACTTGATTTTTTCTTCACACAGTGTTGCTCTTTTCCTAGTCTGCAGTCTTCCTTTTTCCAAGATGTAAGAGCTGAGCACAACCAGTGTTTTAAGAAGCTATGAAGCTTATCACTGCAGGCTCAGTTAAAAAACACCGTAGGATCTCCATCCTGATTGTAGCTCAGGAAAACCTGAGACCTCAGGTTAGAAAGGACATGTTCAGTTTAGGAGTAGTCTAAAAATCTTGGACACAAGGGTTACTTGAACAGCAAAAAAGTGAATGCTCTTAAAGATGGCCAAACAAAACCTGAAAAGTTTTACCTGTATAGTAGTGTTAAGGATATAGTCCCTTACATTATTTGCAAAGTTGATCAAGAAGTAAAGGAAGAATGTTAAAGAACTAATAAAAGAATAGGCAAAGAGAAGTGAAACACTCAAACTTGCTTGGTGCTCTTCTGAGGAATAGTCATTTGTGTTTTGGAAAAATCATTGTAATCAGGCATCCAAATTAAACCATGTCAGTTAAAAAGGCTTTTAGTGAACATGATCATGCATAATTTAAGTAAATAAGAAATGTGTAAAAACTGCAATTCCAAGTTATTTTCATATATTCTGTTTAAATTTGAAAATAAAGGTGAATTTACGAGTCTTTCTAGCTGTGAAGAACACATCCAGGCTTTGGGTTTTTTTTTTTTCAGCTGGCAACTGTATCACTGGCACATGAAGTAATGTAGGGGTGTATTCCTTATGGCACTTTAGATACCATTGATCAGAGCTGTAACACATAGAGGAGGGGGTGTGGGAAGAACAGTGACGCCCCAAATGAAGGCATTGTCAGGGAGGTAAAGTAGTAACTGCTGAAACTTTACACCAAATTTACATGACTTGGTATTAAACTACTGGCAAATTGACCCTACTTGCTTCTACTCTAAACTACTTTTTTTAAAAAAAAAAAAGCTGCACAGAATGCTTTTACTACCCAAAGACAACTTTTGGAAGGGAGGAGTGTATGCGTGTATGTATCTGCCTTTTTCTCATAATGAGATGAACTGAATTTAACTCTCTTGAAAATAAGATGAGCTAAAGCTTTTCACAGTGCATATAACTCAGTATTTTGTAATAATACAGAGGAACTGAACATTGTAATTTGCATAATTTGTCTCTTAAATATCTTTGATATTGAAAAGGGAGAAAAGATTCTAATATTTCTCTTCTGGTACTGATATGATTTCTGGAATAACCATTTTTCACAGTAGTTGTGGTTTCATTTTGCTGGGGCACAGTGGAACTGTCTGCTATAGACAGATTCTCCAGATTTTGATTAATTACACATTTGTAGCATGTAAAGGGCTAAGGACATTACGCTTGCTCCTAGCCTGCTTTAAGGATTGGGTCGCTTTACATGCATAAACTGTCTGCCTAATTTATAGTCTGTATATTTAGTGACCTAAAATACTTCTGGACAGAAATGTCAGTGCTATAAAATGTTGCATGCAGGACCATGGCTCAACCAAGCTATGTTACATTATTGTTTTGAGCTTATAATGGTAACCTCAGCTGAAGTCAAGTAAACACAAAATAATTAATTTGCAGGAACATGAATATAAAAAGTGTCTTTGAAATCATAAATTGTGAGTGCAAGTGGTTATAGGGACAAAATAGAATTATTTCTCTTGTCTCTTTTCACACCATCGAACATAAATGTGTGCTAGAATGGAGGTTGCGTCCTTTAGGATTCATGAGACATTTTTTAATCTGGAAAAAAAAGATTTCCGAGAAATAGCATATAAATTGTAAAGGCAAAGCAGTAAAATATGAAAGCAAAGAGAATCTTTAAGTGTCTTCCCATCCTGCCTCAGTGCTTATATCTGATTGATCATGTAGATTTTATCTTACAGGCTAACTGGCAGTGGAGGGAGGTACGTTGTTCTTAGCTCTGTACTTTGCATTTACATGCCTTTTCAAAAGGTGTGTGTTTGCATGACTTCAAGAGGAATCTTAGGCCTGGTTTGTAGGATGGATCATTTGCAGTGTCGTATCTGTGAAACCGTCCATGTTTGGTAAGAGAGGATATATGAATAAATTGATTTCTTTGGTTACGAGAGGGGTTTGGTTTATTTTTTGATAAGTTTTTTTATCAAGCCTAACACTGAAAACAGTAGATGTGCCTTTGGATGCTTATTGTAAGGCAAAAACTTGCCAAATATTTTGATATGGTAATACTTTAGGGTCGCTTCAACTATAGTGATTTTGAAATTTATGTGAGCTAGAGTATAAACCAGCATCCAATATCTTAAGTTGTTTTTTAAATAGTGTAAGAACAAGCAAACAGCTTGTGTTAGAACAAAGGTAGTGTTTAATGTGGCTCTGGTTTAGTTTTTTGAAAATACTTCTTGTGTGCTTGTGTTGTATGGTGGTGGTTCAATCAGTATTGCATATCTTGGGTAAATAACCTTAATAGTTGCCTTGGCTCAGTGTGAAGGTAGCAGAGACTTTGAGGGAATAAAACTGATTGGGAACCTTTTTGAGTGTTGTTGTTTGCTGAATACAAGAGCATCTGTTGAATTTCTGGATCAGACTTGCTGAAATACAGCACCAGGAGAGCAGGATAAAATAAGTCAGAGGAGTCAAGCTGGAAAAATGGGGAGGAAAGGGTTTGGCAAGAGGAATTTCATTTTGCATTTTTAAGTGTGTGGCTGTATTAAACTTACTCCTTTTCCTTGTCTTTTGAAGCCGAAGATTAAACGTTTATTATGCTTTATCCTTTCAGCACAGAGGGCTGATATTTTGCTTGTAGCGGCCATTTGAGTGAACGTGGTCACTGCACCAATTTCTACAAAAGATGTCAAACTGCAGCCAATGTCCAAATGAACCTGCACTGTATTTTTGTTACCGGGAAACTTGCATTCAGTTTTAGAAAATGGTTTTGAGGCAGTGTACAGAGGTGAAATTCTGACTTCTAATACACACTTGTAAACTTTGGAAACCTTGTAATACTGAAAGTCTTTGAACTTTTAATGGCATTCATTCCACCATAGCTTATTAGTGAAACTTGCTTCTCTTCCGTAATGTGTTTGGTTTTAGTATGATTAAATCTGGTCACCTTAGCTCACACTGTTAGGCGTGACAAGAATGTTCTTCTCATGTTTGAAATTAGACAAGGGATAAAATACTTGGAAATTACTAAGTCTAGGTCCTGTGCCTTTCTACTATGTCTTTAAAAAAATGCTGTCTGGCCTCCTGGGTCAGCTGGAAAACCTTGCTCTGGACCTATGAGTTCTTACTGGGCCAAGAAGCTGACAACTTCACATTCTATCTGTAATTATTGAAGTAAGCTATCTTGAAATCTGTAGCTTAGAAATAAGTGGTTGTGGGAGAACAATGGGTGATGCATAGGTCTTGGAGCTATGAAGCTGAAAGTTATGTTATAATAGGATATAAAAATGAGGTAGTCACTGCAGCAGATGGCTTGAGATGCTCTAAATCCGGTGGGTTTTATTACATTTTTTAGATAAAAACAGGGTTAACTTTCATATTTTCTTATAGGCCTCATTCGGCATACACATCATTTTCCTCAGATGGGATATCTAAAAGAAATACCATTTATTATTAGACGATCAGTAAAAACAAAAACAGTTTTCCAATGCGATGCGTTTCCTTGCATATGAGGTGTGTCATGTCGTGTCCCCCCCCAGTAATGAAAAGGAGGGAATAGCATTTCCCTCTGTCCTTCAAGGCTGTTGTTCTAAAGTTTTGGCAGAATTACTACCTCCTTTTAACAACTGGCATGGGCAGAAATGACAGTTTTGTTTGACAGTGTTTTAATTGCAGTGCTTGAATGCAGGGTTGAAAGATAGGATGGTATTGAACACTGTAATACTGCTGCATCAAATTGTGTGTATATCAGCTGGAAACTGCAGGGGTAATTTTTTTAATGTAAATATAGCTGGTCCTGAAGATATAATGAAGTCTAGGTTCTCTGGTCCACAGCTACAGAGCAGGTGTTGCAACTGGGGCAGGTGGTCCTGTCCATGAAGCAGGTCACCAGTAAGTTTGATCTGTTTGAGTGAGAAAGCACGGTGATGGTCAGTTCAAGTCCTGCCAACAGCACTTCGGAAGGTGGGAGATCTCACTGAAGTAAAGGTTGTGACTTAATGTTGAGGTTTTAATTCACCTGTAGCAATTCGTGGTTCTTGGGAGGGCACCTTGCTCTTGGCAGTTGCGCACAACCCGGGCACTGAGAAATGGTAGACTTCTGAACTCTCTCTTCTCCTTCTTTGTAAGTTTAGCAATTGGGACCTTGGGTAAAGAGATGCAGTGTAACTATTATGGACCAGATTTGACCTTCCAGAATTGTTTGCCTAGGGAATGTTTTCTGTCCGTCAATCACAAAAATAATTTTGAAAACTACACTTACACTTTTCACATGAAAAATAGGACTTCATATTTTCACTGGGTGTTTGTGTATAATAAATGTGCCAAGTAACAAAGCCTTGTTTTATTCTTCCTCTCTATACATGTAACACCATAGCTTAATTTAACCACTAAGTACAAATGACTGCGTTTATAAATATGCTTTTGTAATTAGAGTATTCTTATGTAGTGAAAATTTATTCCTGTTAAGGTGATATATTAATAATTACCTTTCCATTTTTCTGCACATGAATCAATCTGCAAAAAATTAGTAGTAGTTTATAGAATTATTCATCTATTGCTTTGTTTCCCTACTGTGTTAACTAGTAACTGACTGGAAGAAGTAAATTATTTGAGTCTAGGAAGTTAGTGATGTGATGCTATCATTCTGTATTCGTGTCTTTAATTGTGAAATTCAAATTGGAAGCCACCAAGGGATAGTGAGGTAATGTTATCAAATGTAGTGGAATTTATTGCTTATAAAGAAAAGATATTTCTACATAGTGGACTGCATGAGAAAACAAAAATCAAGTTCTTTCTCATGGCATTGTTTTTAATGGCTACATCCTGACTTAAATACAGAGGGTTACTTTAGGGGGAGGAGAGGGAAAATTAGTACAGTGTGAATGAGGAACACCTTGAGTTTAAAAGATTGTGGGAAAAGGTAGTATTTGTAGATGCACCAGGGTACATAAAAACTAGGAGATGCTTAATTAGAGAAAAAAGTTAAATATTTCCATTATCATAGAGGGGGAAACTCCACCTCTGCTGGGCAGCTGGTGACCGCAGGCTTGCAATGGAAGGGTGGCTGCCTCTTCCCGGCACCTGGAGAGATGTCTGAGTAAGAGCCCCGGCTGTCGCTCCTCTCTGCAGGCTGCCTGGGAAGGGACCTTGGCCGAGTTGTGAACTATTGTAACGGTTATTACGCTTTCTGCTAGCTAGCAAGAGGTTGGCCTTTTGTTATGAACTTTTATACAGCCGTGAAGTATTTTGTATAAGTTACGCCAAAATATTTTTACTAAAATGCACTCTAATTCTAAGCTGCTTGCTTTTTTGCAGATTAATAAGAGAGTAACGGTCAGTTACTTTTTACCCACGCTGCGGTTGTAGTAGAGTTGTAGATTTGTAACCATGTCTTCTCTTGCTTGTGTGGAGAGTTCAAATAGTACCCGATTTTAGGAACCAAAAAGTTTCCTCTCTCCTGGATTGTAGACATCGAATTAATTTTCTTGCTTTGTATTGCAATGCTGACTTAGGATCATAGTCCAAGATTGTGGGTGTGTAATGTGCTCAGAGTCTTTCCCGCAGTAGAGGCGAATGGCCAGTCGTGGACCTTCGTTCTTTTGGGCTTTCATTGCTCAGTTGTGGAAGTCAGTCATTATTAGTACTGCAGGAGGTTCGATTTCCGGAAATTAAAGAAGTGAAATACAAACAAGGTATGATCTGTATTACACTTCAGCATGATGATGCATTATTCCCATGTGTCTTTAATAACCAGTTTGCTGTAATTATAGAAACAGAATGGCAAGGTTAAATTTTAAGTGTATGTTTTGTAAGATATATATTGATTGAATTCCTGGTTTTCCACCTAATCTTTTAAGGAATTGTTGCTCATGTAAAAAGAAAAATTAACTACAGAAGCAGTTTATGTCTGATTGAAATGAGACAGTACTTGTTGCTCAGATTGACATAATGAAAATACTTCTCAGTGTTTTTTACTTAGAGCTTGAAATTCAAATGCTTGTGGGTGATGGATAGTAAAGGTCTATGAGGAGTGGTAACTTCTGTGTTTCTGTGGTAAGACAGATTCATTGACTAAAAAAGCTGAAGAAATGTCTCGATCTTTTTAGGGTGAAGGAGATAAGGCAGAAGAGAAGTCCTACAAATAATTTGGGGGAGGGGAGGGGAGGTCAGGGAGGGTATAACAGAATACTTAATCTTTAAAATAGTGTGAAATATGGAGTGGAACATATAACAGCCTAGAAGTGGCTGTGACAAAGCACTTATGACATACCATAGATCCTGAAGAAATATCTTTATTTTGTGCTGCTCAAAGGTCAAAAACAAATAATAGGATTTATCAGATCTCGGCCTATACTATCCTTGAAATTATGGAAGGGTTCATATAAGCCTTGGCCAGCAGTCTCCATTACGGGACAGGTTTATCATAAAGCTGTATTCTTGTCTATGGAAGCATGGCAAAAAGTCATCATGTGTTTCACTGTGTTTTGAGTATTTCAGTGAATGGGCTCTAGGGTACAGAATCACAGAATGGTTTAGGCTGGAACAGACCTTTAAAGATCATCCTGTCCAACCCCGCTGCCTTGGGCAGGGACATGTTTAACTAGATCAGGTTGCTCAAAGACCGTCCAACCTGACCTTGAACACTTCCAGGGATGGGGCATCCACAACTTCTCTGGGCAACCTGGTCCAGTGTCTTGCCACCCTCATCGTAAAACATTTCTTCTTATGTCCATTCTAAATCTACCCTCCCTCAGTTTAAAACCATTGCCCCTTGTCCTGTCACTACAGTCCCTGGTAAAAAGTCTTTCTCCATCTTTCTTATGAGCCCCCTTTACATATTGAAAGGCTGCAGTAAGAGTAAGTTGGTCCTGACTTACTATAACTCTGTTATTTGTGGGTTAATTTTTTAAATTGTGTTACCTCCTTTGTCATTTTCAGGTATCTTCTTAATTTTGTTGCTATGGTGGATGAGACGTTAAAATTGCAAAATATTTTAAGCACTTATGTAAAAATGGATCTTCTCTGCTTGATATTCTCAGTAGTCCTTCCCAGGTGACTGTTGGTTTTCCTCCTCTGTCATTTCACAAGGCTGATGAATGATAACCATCTTTTCACTACCTCCCAAACTTTGTGTGCTTAAGCACTTATGGGAGTAGTGCATTTTCTTAGTTTCTTATTCTTTCATTTACAATTCACGCAAACTTTATTTTGTGCACTCCATTAGTAGTTCTTTCTTCCCACTGTTATTGGCTGCATATTCTCTTCGTGGTAAGATGATATTGAAGGAAGTGGTGTTCATTTATTTCACAAAGAAATTAATGTAAGCATGCATTTATTGGATACAAAAATTCTCTGCTCCCAAAATATCTTAGACTTTCAGGTTACCTGTAATAGAATCTCAAGTCTGGAAGAGTTATTGATAACCGAAGAAAAGTAATTATTTTTAGTATCTTCTGGTTAATCTTGGATATCCATCAGGATGCTTGTTAAACAGTGAGTTACCTCAGAACCCTGAGTTGTTTGGAAATACTGGAGTTTTACTGGAGTTTTTCTCCCTGTATAGAGAGGAAACACTTCTTAGTAGGATAGTGTCTGCTGCTCGGAAAGATTTTTACTATTACATTTTCTTAGTAGCATTAGGATTTTTTTGTCAGCAGCACTGACCTACAGGCTTTGGACAGATGTGGGCACTAACAATCACATTTTGTAGTGGATTGCTGGATTGCAAAATTATGTTCTTTGGTTCTGGTATTTCAGACCTCACCATGGATTTCTCATCTGTGTAAATGAAAATATTTCAATGAAATAATTAATTTTGTATCTTTTTCTCTAGTGTGAATGAATTTGGACTGTCACATAATGTGTGTATTTTCTTTTCCTTTTGCAGATGATCTTCCTGGGAAACATCACTCTTTGTATGTAAAGAATATCTCACTGCGTTGCTGCAACTGAGTTTAGAATGTTACTTGACTTGTGATTCTGATGGAGGAATAACCAGATCTCAGGCTGCTGCACTGGAAGACTTTACAGGAAATACAAAATGTCATCGAATAGGAGTCAGAACCCGCATGGACTTAAACAGATCGGTCTTGACCAGATATGGGATGACCTAAGAGCTGGAATTCAACAGGTTTACACCAGGCAAAGTATGGCAAAATCCAGATACATGGAACTCTACACGTATCCTAACGCCTAAGCCAGTTAGTACTTTCACTGTTAGTAGATTAGAAAAAACTTACTTTTTCTAAATTCAAAATTGTTTCATAACTAATTGACTTAGAGGCTTTTAAGAATATATTTTTATTTTGAAGATTAGCCTTTTCTGTTTAATTTTATTGGCAAATAAGCAGGAACATTCTGTTGTCTGGAAAACTGTCTTCGTAATTATGGATACCTCTGAATTTCAGGTTTGATTACTATTGTTTTTGACAGAGCAGATGTTTAAAGTGATTTTATTAATGGGTCTAATTTTGAGTCCACAATACACCAAAAGAAAACAGAAATTCTTTTTCCTTTATATGTTAGTCTCTGGCATTATGCTCAGGTCTTACTCGTAATAATGTATGGTTACTTGGAAAATTTTTCTCTTGTCAACCTTAGAGTAGTACTTTACTCTGAGTTGGTTTTATAATTTTGCAGCTGGAGTGAGAATGTGACCAATGGATTTCTTTTGAATTCCTAGCTTGCATCAGAGAGCTGTTGAAATTTTCCAGTTTCTCCTGATTCTGGGAGTTGTTACAAGATGCTGAAAGGGAGTTGTGTTCATCCTTGTACGTGTGTGCTGAAGTACTATTTGGAAGATCGTAGGAAACATGTTTCTGTCAGATAGTGCGTAAGGATCTTTTATCACTAATTTGAAGAAGAGATGTGCCTCTTGCTGTATTATAGCTTCAGTGTTTGACTTCAGGACTTTGGAAAGTGAGAAATCCTTCTTTTATGTTCCACCTATAAAGTGGCATGTAAATGGATTTGATGAGGAACCACCTCTGTTTTGCATCTGTTGTTCTGTGTTCGGTCTTGTAATCTTGTATTGCTCAGTAGACTAAGCACTGCTTAAGAAGATGGTACAGCAAACTGTGTAGACACTTGATAGAAGAAATGATGACTGAATGCATTTCCTATCTTACTTTAAGTAGTTCTGCTATTTTTCTTTATCAATTTTTAGAGTTTTTTTAATAAAGGTTATAGTTCTAATACATGAATTAAAATCTAAAGCTGTTGGCACTGATTTGGAATTGCATATCAAATTTTAGTGTGTGGTAATTTTTTTGAAAGGACAGAGCTTTTATAAAAGAGGAGCTTGAAGGCTATGGAACAATTAATTCTGTACTTCTCTGGACTTTCTAAGGAGTTAGAAAAGTTTGTTTTCTGTACATGTAATCTCAGAGTCGGTGTGTAATCTTACCTGTGCCTGCAGAATCCATGCTCCTGGGGGCGGTGGGAAAAACCCTGAGTAGTCTGCTGAGTGTTTCTAGGATACTTCTTTAATAGTGATGGGAAAATGAAATAACATTTGGTTTAGGGTCAGAACTTTTTCTAAGACTTAAAATGACTGGTTTCTTGCAGCGCTAGGTTCAGTAGAACCTCTGAGAGTTTTTTTTTCTGAGTGCCTTTAATATAGTCCTGTTTGAGTTCTATCAAGCAGAGCAGCTGAAGACTAAGTACTTCTTATAATGGTAATGTTAAAACACTTGCTTTTTTCCCTCTCTTTCTGATGTTCTCAAATATTCTGTAAAAGGAATGTGTGGTCTGTTAACTTCTCGTTTCCATCTTGTTGCTGCTTCAAGGAGTTGTTTGGTCCAGTTTTTGTTGCTTTCGTAAGTGCAATAATTTAGTGGTTAATTTTGATGGTTGACTTTCATTTGTGGATTAATTTAATATTCTGATAACTCAGACTATTTGACACTGGTTAGGCTAAGAGTTTTTAATCTGCTGTGAAGATAACAGTGCACTTTGCATCCTATACCAAGTGCACGTGTTCAAAAGTTGTGCTTAAAAGATTGCTTCCCTTTCAGATGCAGTATCTGTAACACATTTGCTTAGTCTTTGCGTACAGCAAGTCTAGTAGATTGATGGACCTAATTTGTGAAGCTCTGCCTGTCAAACAGCTTGGTTTGGAAAGCAGAACAGTTGCAAATGAGTTTCAACTGCAGTTGTAATTGGTCTGAAGATCAGTCCTACTTACAAGGATGCTGGATGTGACAGCAGTTTGGAAATCTTGCACAGTAGACAGTTTAGTCATTTCCTCATCCTCTTTTGTCCTTCCCCCCCCCTCTTTTTTTCTCTTTTTTTTTTTTTTGTGTGGTTTTTTGTTGTTGTGTTTTGTTTGTGTTTTTTTTTTTTTTGTCAGGGCATTGCTCCTGAAGTGGATTCCATTTCATCGCTCTAATTTATAAGAGGAGGAGAAACCATGCATACAAGCAAGCCTGCCTTTACTCCTGTATCTGGTATCAAATTTTCAGTCAGAATTGATTGGAGATATGGAAGTTTTTGTTGTGCCTTGTTCAAGTGAATCTGGGAAAGAATTGGAAGAGTTACGCAGTTCAGATGGTTTGGACCTCCATCCTACCTCTATTCATTTTCTTTGTTTGGAGTGTCTCTTTTTGTGAGACACTAGATTCAGTCTCTGAGTACAGGCCAGAGCTTGTACTTAAGGTGGTTTTTTTTTTTCCTTTATTCCAGTGGGAGAAGGAGGTTGATTATTCCAGGGGTTTTCTAGATCTGAGAATACTGAACAGATGAACCAAGAAATCTTGTTTCTGAATGGTGGTTCTCAAGATCCGCATCCCTACTTTTTCTAATTCAGATTCATTTGTGCTTCTGATTGCAAAGTGTATTTTTTGTCAGATCAGATGATCACCAGATGTTTTTCAATACTGCATATACTTTTGTGATTCCGTTTGCCCTGCCAGCTATGCCAAAGCACCTAACCAGAAGAGCTGTCCTTTATGGAAGTTGTGATATTTTTATTTACCACTCCTCACATGATTATGAAGATTTATTTACCACTCCTTACATGATTGTGAAGATCAATGTACTAATGCACTTTAATTACTTTCTGAGGTATGTTCTTTGTGTTTCCTATTTACAACTTCCATATAGAAACAGAATTCCTTTAGAATGGTGCTTGCTGTGGAAGGTGAGAATGTTTTTTTTTTTCTTGTGTGGCTTGTTGTTTTGTTTATGTTTTTTTTCCGTGTGTGAGATTCTTGAAAAGGAAATCCTTTATCTGGATGCTTTTCTGTCCCTTACCAAGATAATTAAGTAATTTCCAGTACTGAAGAGCCTGGTAGCTCCTGCAGTAGTAACTAACATCTTGGGACAGCCTGTATTGCAAGCTAGCCTAGAATTACATGCCAAGCATTGACTTCATGCAGAAAAAAGAAATAGTCGATAAGATGAACTAGGTTTCTAGGAGTGGTAGACCTAACAGCATTACTAATGTTGTGAGGCAAGGGCCTTGTTAACCTATTTTTCCATTAGTGGCAATTAGTTTGGAGGCTGTTAACAACAGGACTAGGTTGTAAAAGTCAATGTTAGAGCCGCGATAAAGTCACTCAGGAGTCACTCCTGGAACTCAGGAGGACAACGGCAAGTTTTGGTACATTGCACCTGAGAGGGTGGTTCGCTCAGAAATAATTCTGTCTACTTTATGCAAAGGGAAAAAAATTCAAGCTGCTGTTCTGTAACAACAGAAAAGGAACCCAATTTGTGCAATAGTCAAGAAGTAATGAAATTGTAGTATCAATGCATACAGAATATCTCTCCATGGCATTTAGTCTATTTGGAGGAAACTGCCAGTGAGTCTGTGCAAGAGAGAACTGTGATTGCGTGTAGCAAGTTGTGAGCTTCTGTTTTCAATTGTAGGTGGAAGACCTATTGCTTCACTAGAATTATTTTTACTCAGCTTGCTCATATTTATACTGCTCTAAGTCACTTTTCTTTATGGCCACCTCTTCTTAAACTCCATTTGGCAATGGTAAAATATTCATACATCTTGTGCTAGTTTTCTTTTTTTTGGCAGAAGGTGATGCCCGTTTTTTAAACTAATCATATGGTGAGTCTGCAATTTATTTTCCTCAGGCCTCATGGTGTGAGAGGATGAATCGGGATTTACATACATTTGGATTTAAACTGCAGTGGAGAGAATGAAAGGATTTTGTTACTCCTCTTGTTTTATGTATCTTAAGCAGATTCTCAGACCAGGTATTAGACTATCAGAAGACTTTACTGCACTATATTAAACTAGCATAGTTTTTCATAGTGGCTTACACAAAAAGCTGAATAACTGTCTAAGATTCTTATTTTCTTCCTCCAAGCACACATCAACTTCTCAATTTCCAGATATGATTGGTGAATGGGAAGCTTAGTGGTGGGCTTTTATTTCATATGTGTGTAGTTTTTATTTGGAATGTCAAAATGACTTTTTTGGCATAAAGTCATGCTTTCACTGTCTTGATTTACAAAACGTAATCTGAGAGGCATTTTTAAGGAATTTTTTTAGACAGTGTAGTTAATTTATGCCCATACAGAATAGAGGAATGGTTTTGTCCAGTTTTAATATTTAAAGAAAATTCAGTTGGGAAAAATAAGACTGCTTAAAGATTCCATGTACTGTTAGTTTGTAACAAATAAGGTTTTTATCTGCATGAAGATATCTTAAAATCTTTTCATTGATAAGGAGTATACAGCACTATGGAAGGTGTGGTTGTTTTACTAAAAAGTGCATCTGCAATGTCGAGATTGGCTTTCAAAGTCTTTCTAATGTTGTGTACATAAAAATCATACTGTTGATTTCAACAGTTTCTATAATACATTTGAGTAGTTGTGTTTGACAATTATCGTATAGCTCTTTTGTGAAACTTTGAAGTAAAATGGCTGAATTTACTATGACAAAATTTGCTCAAGCCTTACACCCATAAATTGGATTTTACAAATGTTTTTCTTATATTATTGTTCCATTATTGGCCATAGTAATTCTTTTCAAAAGTAATTGCTTTTTAAAGTAAGGTTAGGTAAAGGTTAGGTAGTTCTGTCACATTTCATTATTTTATGAAAAATATTCTCCTTGTTTCTGAATTTACTTATTGTGATTCGATTTTGTTAACTTATTTTAATGAAGTGGTAGTTACCAATTATCCATCGGACCAAATCTTAAGTAATTGTACATCACAAAAGGTTACTGTAATCTGTTTTATAAGCTGGGATTTTTTTTCTCAGATATTAGCAAGATGTAAAGGAAAAGATTGTGTTAAACATTACATAATTAAGTGTAGTGTGCTTTCATTTTAAAAATACCAGATGACTCAGGATAATCTGTCTAATAAAATAGAATGTATAAATACATTTAACATTTTTTTGCCTGTGGATAGATTCAGCACCAGTAGTACATGTACATGTTGCCCAAGCAAAACCATGAGGCCCTTTGCTTGGCATCCATTTGCCAAGGTCTTTTGTAGTTGCTTCTATTGCAGTCCTTGTCCTAATGGCTTTCACTGGAATTCCTGTATTTTAGGATTTTAGATCAGCACATGTATATTAAAACTGTGAGAATCTTTTATTTTCTGATCACATGAATCTGTTGTTACCAGGCAGCATAGTATGTTGTTTGTTTTTTGTTTGTGGGGTGTTTTGTTTGTTTGTTTGTTTTCTGAACAGATTGCTGTGCTTTTTCTGTACAGAAAAGATACTGGAGTGTTAGGGCATGCACTTCTTAAACCTCAGAAACTATTCCGCTTTCTCTTGAGATTCTCTTGCTTTGAGCCATCCTTTCACTTTAATGTCAAATTGTTTAAGGTCACTCTGGATACATCAGAGCAGCTTCTACTGTCTGCTGGTATTAATCCTACTTATATTCAATATGATATTTTATAGTGTTTCTCATGTACCAGTTAGTGCTTGTGTGGAACATGAAGGTAGAAGTAAATGTATTTGTTTACATGTTCGAAGGGTACATAATACACTTTTCCTTGTGTGGAAGGGTAGGTATAATTGTATGGTTTTGTGTATATTTATAAAAATTGCTGCTTCAGTTTGAAAGAAGTGCAGAATATGTTTATATTAGTGTGATCAGTTCCTTTTTTTATGTTCTCCACAATGATCGCTTGCTGTTCTATTTGGTTTTTATAGTAATGAAGAATATTCCGTACAAAACCAACTTCTGTCAATGCAAAGAACTTTAAACTTAAAAGCAACCTTAGTTATGGTGGTTCTTACGCTTCCTGGCATAAAGACTGTACACTTCGTATACGCATTTGGCTTTGAAAATGTGTGTTTTCCTTGTAACTCAGTGCTTCTCTTTGATTCTTTTGAGTTTATGCTATGAAGAGGGAAACAAGAAGTTATCTATTAGTCTTCAAATGGCTTTTGCTGGAAGTTTCTCCGATCTCAGACTTGCAGAAACGTGTCTGAGCTCAGGATTTTCATAGCAGCTGCGTGGCTGATGCTGTAATACCTCCTTCAGTCTCTGCCTCAGTCCTTCCCTGGCTAAAATGGGGATGGTTTAACAGTGCAACTGTATCTAATCTAAAGACTTAAATGTGTAATTGATCTTAGGTTAAAGTGTGTTGAAATACAAATGGAGAATGTGTTGGGGGCAGGGTCTTGATTTTTTGTTTGTTTGTTTTTTAACTGCTTTGTGGGAGTAACCCTTCCTGGATGACAAACTGAACATACTTAAAATAGACTCTTGCTGATACCTCCCTGAAAAGAATGAAGGTTTCTGGGTTTTGGGGTTTTTTTTTTGTTTTACTGCTGCTCCTCACAAAGCTGAAGTCGGTGTTTAAAGCACTTGTTCTGAAAAGTGATTGATTTTTGGCAACCTCATAATTTCAAAAACTTGTGCAAAATTCGTTCATCTGTTTGGCGTATAAAACGTTAAAGTCACTTCCCTTAGCAGGTTTACTTATGCATGAGGTGGTTTTGTGAGGTTTGCACAACCTAATCTTCTGGACACACAGGAGTTGAAATGGCTTTAGTAATTTTGAAGAAATTATGTAAAGCTGTTCTCTAGTAAGTGTAGTAAGCTGTATTGCTTGTATTAGAAGTGGTTTTACAAAAATACAAAACTTCCATAGTCTGTCCTAGCAATTTTCCTATCAGTATTTTCAGTAACTTTCTATATATTGTTCTTTCATGCCTTTGGTGTAATCTAGGAAAATACAAATTTTTGACAGAAGTGGAACTAATCTCAACTTGTTCCTGTAGGCCAGCTGTTGAGGTGACAGAATGCTCAGCATAGGGTTAATTACTGCTTTAGATCTGTGAAATAGCAAATTTATGCCCAAATTGATCTTCATAATAAAGACTAGAAGTAATGAAAGAGAAATTCTGTTTAAAGTTGTTCAGCTTATGTTGTTGTTGTGTTCTTCCTCCGTTTCAAAAGCTTTGTTGTTGTTTCTCTCTGCCCTATAGTTTTGTGCTACATTGTATTAATTCTGCTTCCCTTTCAGTTCCTTTTAATTTTACATATCTGTTCCTCAAGCGGACTTATTCCAGTTATGTTAATTTTTCATAGCAAAATGGAAAAACTGTGGGGACCCAGCTGTGCTGCTGAAAGGGAAATCAGTTATTACCTCAGCAGAACTGTTTTCTTTATAAAAAATTTAAGATTAGAACTCACGTGAAACTGAGTAATTTGCACCCATCAGTGTAAAATCTGAGTGTTTTCCTGTTGTGTGTCAAATTACAAAACTGGTGTTTTTTCTCACATAGTTTCTGTTTGCACTTGTTCCTGGAGGAAAAAAATGCTGTACAGAGTATTGTGGTACTTTTCTGGGGTGGAGGGTAGATTAGAGGTGACCATGGCGCGCTCAAGGTTGTGTTTTGATGGCGTACTTGCTCAAAAAGTATGTGCACCACTACTGAAAGAGTCTGTTTCACTTCCCTGTGTGGACACAGAAGTTCAGATCTGCTCAGCAAAGGATCTGGGAACAGGGACAATGGTTAGTTGCAGCAGCAGTCACTTCCCCAGTCCAAATCACTGGTTGCCTGCGTGAACTCCCATGCTACTGGAAAAGCAGGTGGCAAGTAAGCTCTCCAGGTGGGTTGTGTGTCAGCATCATTTCCTTCCATGGAAGTGATCTCCTGCAAGGCCATAAATTCATTATTCCCATGCTGCCACGCCATGTTTTTTTTTTTTTTGCACTGCCCAGCTTTAGAAACTGAGTCAAGGTTGTCAAAAGCAGTGTAAATTATATTGAAGACAAAGGTGGCAAAATTAATTTGTCTTTGGCTGCTCCTTGTATCCCATTTTGAAGAGTTTCAGAGAAGTTCTGAAAAAGCTTTTTCATCTTAAACAGCGCAATGCTGAATAAATTTATAAACTTCCTTGTAGTCTTCTACCTCAAATTTGAATTTAGATAAGTAAGTGTAATTTCTCCTTCACTGTAAGGAAGGCGTAGAAGTTAGAGGAGATTGATTTTGATCTGTTCCTGCTGTAGATGGTTTTCCTGTTTGCTGGGGCAAATCTGAAGTTCAGCAGCCAGAAGCTTGGGGAGCAGCACAGCTTCACTGCCGTGCAAACTATTCTATTGATGAGTTGACTTCTCTGCTTGTTGTAGTATGTGAATTGCTATGCAGAATTGTGCAAACACCCACAGAAATGTTTCCTAATAGCTGTTTGAATCCGTATATGGCTTCCAGCGTACGAAGCAGTTGAGGGGATTAGTTTGCCTTCTGCAACCAAGAATTCTTTTCATAGTGTTCTCCTTGTGATTCTCAGATGGACTGTCATGTACTTCATTGTAAGCAGCGCAAGTCTGATTGTGTCAGTCTTTCTGTCAGTGGTTGGCTTTAGCAGATGGGGACACAGATTGTAAACAAAGTGTGAGAGAGCATTCTTTTATGTGTAGTATGTCAAAGAGTTGTTTGCACTTACAAACTGCCTTCTGCACAGGCAAACTAACTTCAGTTTGACTTGCGTAGAACAACTAAACTAGAGCATTTCAGAAGTGCTGTCTTGGGCACTTTGGCTAGCAAGACTAAAGCCGGAATAACAAGCAAATATTGGCATTACTGGTATATTTTTATTCCAGCTCTGAGTTGATTACTGTCAGGCATGAACAAAAGGTCTCAGTCTCTCTCTCTCTCCTTGTTTACTTCACAAGGAATCCTGGTTTTAATAGTAAAATGTATGGGGTTAGGAAAAAGCTTATGTCTTCTAAGCTTGGTCTTTTATTTTTCTGAAGAACAGAAAGAATGTTTTCATCAGGTAGCATTCCCAAAAACTGTAAGAATTACCTGTAATCTGGACAATCTTCGTATTTTTAGGCTTACTCAAAGCCACTTGGGATAGGAGAGTTTGGGAAAGAAGGAGGCAAGATTGCCAACTAGGTATTTATGAATCAGCCCTAAATTCCTTGTATCGTGATGGAGAGACTTTCCATACATAATTCAGAGGACCTTATATTAAATATTTTAAAGTTAAACTGTGAGGTAAGCCCTGCTTTTCTTGTTTGTGAAAAGAAAGTTAGTTTTGTATCTAGAGAAGAATTGTTAAGCTCTGTGGCATTCCTCACTTGAACAGGGAGTTCTGAAATTGAAGCATAGATGGTAAAAGTAGTGACAGTGCCAGGAAAGTTGAACAAACAAATAGCTAGGAGCTGGAAGAAATCATTAATGTCCAGGAAATAAGTGGCTGATAGAGATAAGAGGCTGATAAAAGTTGCTAAGCACAAATGAAGGTTTTATATTACTGGTTGATATAATGGGAAATCTAATTATTTGGCACCTGGATGAGGTAATAGGTAAGCAATAAATATGTACTGTATATTTTCAAAAAGAGTTAATCTTAGACAAAGAGCATTACTCTTTTGGATAGAATGCGATGACTTTCTGAACAAGTACATGAGTATAGGCTGTGAGCAGGCTTTCCTTTCAGTTTGACACAAAGACCGTGAGCCTTGTTCCTGGTGGCATGCAGGATACTCTGGTCCTTAAACCCAGTTTAAGGATATGAGTTGTCCGTGAAGCTTTTTTTTAAAGAAATTGCAGGGTAGTTAGCTGGATATTTTAAGAGATTTTTCTGCTTGAGCTTTACTGTTTAAATACTAGAAGCAAGTCTGTTCATGACTGCATCATATATTTGGGGTTTATAATTTCCTTGGTATTTAATTGTGGTGATGTCTTCCATTACATTGCATTGGTCTTTCTGAAGGGAAAGATAAAAGGCAAATCTCAGCAACATGCTAATTTCCTAATACGTGGCACACTGTGGAGGAAGCCTGTCTAGTGGTTAAAGCTTGGCCCATTAGTTAAAACACAAGTTAAAACCAAATTAGGCCTTGTGGATTGCTTAATGTGATGTTCTCTAAGAAGGGATGTGACTCAAAAGCCTGCCCTTGGACTGTCAGTAGAATCGTGAGTGCGTGAGTGCTCAGTAGCTTCGTTCCTGTTGGCTAATCTTTTGCCAGGTGAGTCATTAGGGTAATTTTTGTTGTCAGATCTGAGTCCTCATCAAGTTGAATTTGAGTGCTACCAAGCTAGTTTATTATCCTTGTTTGTGGAGTGCAGCTTCTTCTTATTTGAAGTGTTTTGAGCAATGTGACTTCCACTTAATACTTTGGAAAAATTCTGAATATTTGAATGTTTTCGATCAGAAAACAGAATGTTTTCTTGAAATGTTATGTTAACAAATACACCAAGTCTTCCAGGCTGTATTAGTATGAGAGGAAAAATTATTGCTACCACATACTTAAATGTTGGGATTGTGCTTGTAGCCTAAAATTGGGTTTCGGTGAATCTCATCTTATGGTGTGCATTTGAGTGTGTGTGTGTCTCACCATTACTGCTTTCTAGGATTGCCACCTGTCTGCCAGTGTTAAATGGCCAAATCTTTTATAAAGGATTGTGTTTGAAAGAATGCAACAATATTATTGTCTTTGTTTTCAACTACTTGAATGTTGCTTGAGGCTAGTGTTGAAATTTCTTGCTGTTCAAATGAAAGCTTTTGTAGAAGTATTTGTAGAAGGCCAATATAATACATCAAATAAATTCCATTTAAACGTTGAAAATAATCTTACCAGCAAATTCCACTGCTTTGTTTTCTTGGTGGTCTTGGTAAGTAAGCGTTAGGTAAATTTAATGTTGGTGTTAGTATTTGCAGCGCACTCGGCAGTCTGACACATTTCTGCTGCAGATAATTCTGCTGAAAATTACTTTGTTTTCTTAGCTTTGGTTTGATTTTATGTGGGCTAATGCATCTTGTAATGTATTATGGTTGTCATTTATGGTGATATAAAAATAGCTTATTGAAATTAACGTATTGTTTTTCATTGTATTTTTAATGTCTCATGCTGGCAACATACGTATTCCTTAACTTTCCTGTCAGTCATGTTTATAACTACTGTACTAGTGTACACCAGTCTAATCAAGCACGAGGAGCTGGAGTACCTCCTTCTAAATCGAAAAAGGGCCAGACACCTGGAGGTGCTCAGTTTGTTGGCTTGGAATTGTACAAACGGCTAAAAGAATTTCTGAAGAACTACTTGACAAATCTCCTTAAGGTAAGATGGGACATTAGATCAATCGGCATTTTGTAGCAGTAATATAGGCTGGGTTGAGAGAAACTTGTATCAACAAAACCAGAGCTGTATGCAGCCACTGGAAGTAAATTTAATGATCCTGAAATTTGCTTTTGTCTCCGTTGGCCATTAGAAACTTTTGTAGGCTTTACCTCGGGCATAGATCAGTTGCTAAGCGTACCTGTCAGCTGCCTTTCCTCTTCAAGCCAAAACGGTGTTTCTGTGTTTTATAGCAGTAATGTTATATGCCTTCTTAAGCTGTCCTGTATCTTGAACAAGGATAGCTAGACTTCCCGTAATTATTAGTAATGCATATGAGTATGCTGAAAAAATGGTTGCCTGTAATGTTGAAAATGCCTGATGGTAGCCATTAATTTAATTTAATAAATAAACTACTAATAGAGCAGGTGTTTGGCTGCTTTGTAAGAGAATGGGTCCTAGTTATTTTTGGAAAGGAACCATGGTTTTAACTTCTGGGATTTTAGTTTTGAGCAATAATAAAAGAATTCTTGATGTCTTATCAAGTCTACTGCGTAATTAATTTATGAAGCTGCATAAAGGTGTCTGAGGTCTTATCCAGAATGCACTCCTGGTTTTATTCCCTTGTCCATTTAAGCTGTAGTGGTCCGGTTTGGGAAGATACTTGAACTTCCATGTGTTACAACTTTATTTTCTTTTTTTCTGTAACAAGAACAAATATGATGCCGTACCCATTTCCAGGAATACAGGGTTCTATTTACTACCTGACAGGGTCCTAGAGAAGACCCCATCCACGCTCACTTGTTTTAGCTCCCCAAGTAGCAGCAGTGGGAGTGGGTGGTATATTTTATGGAGATTGTCATGTTGAATGCATTACCATTGTACTGGCGTGTTTTACCTAGCACACTCATCAGTGTCGCTGTCTGTTTCTAATGTGGTGCCCTCTTGCTCTCTCCCACAGGAGGGATGGGAGCTTCTTCTGGAGCTTTGTCTATGCTGTGCATTTTTTTACCAGTCTTCTAATTTCTGAATCTCATACTGGTCTTGTGCTTTATTAATGCAGAAGTAAATGTATTAGCACTATGTTTTCTATAAATGCATTGCATGGTGTAGATTAATTACACAATTTGTACACCCTTATATATCTTGGTTGTACCTTAAAATTACCTAACAGTACTGGCAAACTTTTGTTATTTCAGGATGGCGAAGATTTGATGGATGAGAGTGTGCTGAAATTCTACACTCAACAGTGGGAAGATTATAGGTTTTCAAGCAAAGTATTGAATGGGATATGTGCCTACCTCAATCGACATTGGGTTCGTCGTGAGTGTGATGAAGGTCGTAAAGGAATATATGAAATTTATTCGGTAAGTAGCTTTTTGAAGCGAGTGATTTATCCATTCCATCTGTCACATTTGCATTATCATCCTACGGATTGCTCCTTGAAACTTGTATGAAGTTCATAGAAGTTTTGAAGAAGTGGGTAAAGTGGAAATCTCCCCCCTTTCCATACTCCCACCCCAGTATATTTGTAAAAATTCCATGGGTCTAAACCTCTGAGATGTTTAATCTGCCTTGAACGTATCGGGACTACCAATATTAGACTGTCGAGGGTTGTCTGTTTCTGAATATTTGCTGCTTATACTGTTATTTGTGTGCATCAGTGTGGCCTTGTGACTTAGAATTCAGTCAAGTGTTTCAAATATAGAATGAAGAAGTAAATGGCATTTTTTTCTGTTGACTTCAATACATCTCTACAAATTTTTTAGCATCCAAGCTGCTGAGATTCAGTCAACATTTGGTTTATAATATAAGTTATTTTGGTACAGTTCTGAAAGATTGATATGTGATCTTGATAATTTTTTTGTAATGTAAAGTAATATAAACAAAGAAAGAACATAGCAGAAGTTCTGTATCTCAGATAACTAAAAGTACTTTTTTTTGTTTTATAAAGGATAATTATTGTCCTTGCTGGTGAAGCATTAGGGAAGTGATGTGTTATTTTACTGCTTCACTAAAATAACTTTGCATATGGTAGAAAAACAGTTGGTATCCTTAATTTCCTCCCTCTTAACTTCACCAGCCTAATGCTAATGGACTGTGTCAGCCTGAAAATCACCAACAAAAAAAGCTGTATGTTGTCAAAGTAATTTGAAGGGTTTGTTAGTTTTCAGAGTTGGCAGTGGATCACTGTCAGAAAAGGGGACATCTTAGGTAGAGTTAGTAATAAAGCAAATGGTAATTTTATTGTGAAAGTCTTGTTGCATGAGAAATGTGTGTGTCAAAATATAATAATTTTAAAAATTCTGATTATTTAGCATACTAGATGAGCTTTACTTACGGAGTTATCCTGCATGTATATGTGTGTATATATAAAAATACTTTCTTTATTCCATCTTTCATCTCTCTTCCTTTGTGTCTAGCTTGCCTTGGTGACCTGGAGAGACTGCTTATTCAGGCCATTAAATAAGCAGGTATGTATATATATGTTATAACGGTAGTGTTATTTTATAGGGTTAATTTTATATGTTGTTAGTAACTGTTCCTGGGGGGAGCCTTCTGCTTCTCCTTCGTGATGTTAAAAAGATAAATATTTTTGGGGAATGGGCCTTTTTGTGTGTATGTGGTTGAACCTTGATACCAAGACTGTTCTGTTAACCTCTTTGCTGAGAGGACCCTTGGCTAGTCTTAAATGAAGTAACAGCTTCAGCTGTTTCCAAGCCAGGCAGGAGTGCAGGCTGACAGTCATGCCTTACGGTTTGAGAGTCAAGATTGTGTGAGAACAGACAGTGACAGGCCTGGGATTTTGGTCTCTTCTAATGTTACTGTGAATCTTTAAATTTACACTGATGCCTGGGAGATTCAGGTCAACCAAATATTTTTAATTAGTGAATCAGCACAGTATAAAACGAGACATTCCATCACAACAAAATACTATATTTATGTATGTTAATTTCATTCTTATTTACCAGTACTTCATGATGAAAAGACTGTATTGTATTATGAAAATATTAGCTAGATTTCAGTTTAGAGAAACAGTAGTTGCAACACATTATTTATCAGCATAAGCCGATAGCTTTCTTTGTATAAAGTACAGGTGGTTAGTTCAGCTCTTACTGCAAAGTTTTCTTGTATTTCAAGTACAAAACAAACAGAAGTTTGGTTTAGAAGGTGCTTTTTGAAATGTAAAAAAAAAAAAAAAAAAAAACATTTGCACTTTCATACCCTTTTGCAGCTCACCACTAATTGGACTGTAATTACATTGTAGAACTTAAAGGTGTAGCGTACCCTATGATGTCTGTAGGAATTTGATATGTTCAGGTGTCCTTAAATTTTGTTCTCAAGGGGCTTGACTTGTCTTGACTATAGGAATACACTCCTGATTAAATACAGTGCTTGACCTACCAGCTGCTTTCTCTGTGCTTGACTTACTCTTAATACCTGTTTTCCAAGGTGACAAATGCTGTGTTGAAATTGATTGAAAAGGAAAGAAATGGTGAAACTATCAATACAAGGCTGATCAGTGGAGTTGTACAATCTTATGGTAAATGAGATTTCTTTAAGGTTTTATTACTCTCTTAAAAATAAATAAATATATATCCCCTATCAGAGCCCAGAAGTAGCATTCCACCTCCTTGGATTTTTACAGTAAAATAAATGCAGTTATATATTGTTTAACTTCAAGTTTGTAGAGACACTTGACACAATTTCAGCTGATTATACCATGTTGTAAAGCTTGAAAGCACAACTGATAGACAAGAGTGTTCATTGTTTATGAATCAGTTATTTAGGCGCTAAATCTGGAAGGGGGGAAGCATAGTAGTTCACAAAGTGGAGTGGGATTGTTTTTTTCCATTTGCATGAAACTGAGAGTTTTGCCATGCAGATTAATGACCAGTTTCATTAACTAAAAAAATATATGCATATGATCTGGAACTCTAAGAGGAACGGAAGGGAAATTTGGGAAATGGAAGGGAAATTTGAACTAGCTTTTGAGATAGTGAAGTTTTCCAAATCCTATCATCCATTTAGTAATGTATCAAAAAGTGCAGTTTACATGAGTAATGTCTTGTGCTGCTTATCTTTTAAATGCAAAATAAATGTATACTTTTAAAAGTTTGAAAAAGTGGTGCTGATACTATCCCAATTGATTACTTTATGTAAGTTAGAAGGAGGGTACCTGTTTATTTGCAAGAGACCACTTCATAAAAGACAATTTTGTCATTGCTTGCTCTTTTTTTTTTTGTAGTGGAGCTGGGGCTGAATGAAGATGATGCATTTGCAAAAGGACCTACACTAACTGTCTATAAAGAATCCTTTGAATCTCAGTTTCTTGCTGACACAGAGAGATTTTATACACGAGAAAGTACTGAATTCTTGCAACAGAACCCAGTCACAGAGTACATGAAGAAGGTAAGTTATTTAATAAGCTTTGTGATTATTTTCTGGATACAGATATTTTTTAGAGGTTAAGTAATATAAATTCTTGGCTTTTATTATCAGTTTCTTAGAATGCTGATTATTTTACAGAAACAGTTAGCTCTTTTTACCTGTGGTCATTTACTTCTGTGTTTATCTGGTCTGAAGTTTGTCTGCTTAGTGTACTTCAGTAAGTACAGTGAAAGTGTGAAACTTTCTTAATGGGCAAAACAGAAGAGAATGTTTAAAATAAATTCAGATTTTGTTAGACTTCAAGACACCAAATAGTTATTCTACTTTAGACCTACAAGTTTACTGTTCCTATACAAGGAACTGTGTGTTGGCACATTTATTGAAATCTCTTCCTGAGCAAGCTGGCCAAGGAAGTAGATCATTAATTAGCTTTCATTCTCTCAGAATATTTTAATGTGATGAACCCTACACAATACTTCTGATCAACGGAGGCCAGATTAAAATCCTTAGATAGTCTCTGGTTTGGGGCATCCCAGACAGGGCAATTAAGAGCAAGCTGGATAAACATTGACGTTTTCTAACCTGGTTATTGGGTCAGTCTTACTGAATGTGAAATAGATAGGTCATCTTCCATCTTGGACAAGTGCTGCTTTATGTATTTTTCTCAGCATGTTTCCTCACTTTCTGAATTGCTGCTTGGTTTTTCCCTTTCAGTTTAATTAAAAAAAGAGAGCTTTCTGAGTATGTAATATGCAGATACACACCCCTCCCTGCAGTATCTTTGTGTTTCTTTTGTGTAACTTTTTGCAACAGAACACATCCTGTCTGAGTCTTGGCATTAAAGTCAATGATTTGCCCAAAAAAAGGGGGGGCGAGGGGGGAAGTCCTAGAAATAACACAGTAAGACGAATCCTGCTTTTAGTGCGTTGGGATAGTTGCCCAGTAGTTCCCAGACCTACCTATATTTACTTTTCTGTTGTTGTTGAATTAATGATTTTTGCTACTTCCCTTCCAATTTCTTGTCTTTACTTTCATCCTAAAACATATATAAAAACAGAGTAAGGGAATTTCAGTCATTCATAACGTGAATGACTGGCTCATCCAGGCTTCCTTGTTACAGGACAGTAAAAAGCTGTCTGAAGGTCATTGCTATTTCAAGAACTAGAGATTAGTAGAAAGTAGAAAGAACTTGGCAAGTAGAAAGAACTTTTTAGTTCCCCAAACAATCTTCAAGACTTCAAAAATCCACAAAAGAGCAACTCACTTTGCTTGAAGCTGATGTTGAAGCTGAAAACACATATAAAGCTAGCAAAAGGCAGGGGAAATCTTCAGCAAGAAAGTGTGTAGCCTTAAGTCTCTGCTCAAATTCATATACTAGAGATGTATACAAGCTATTTGGGCTGTCCTGGCATCTCCTTACAGATAATGTGCATACACTGAAATCAAACTGAACAAGAAACTCTGTTTTCATTACTCATTTCCTGGGATTTAACTGATGAAACTGAAAAAGATGTGTATTAGACTCTACAGTAAATATGATCAGAGCTTGCAAAATGATACAAACTAAGGAATGTGACCTAACGGAAAGGGGAAACTTATGAATTGAAGCTAAAAGCTAGTTCACTGGAACAAATTGTCTGATTTCTCTCGATCTCTCCAGCAGAGCATACAGACGAGAGGTTGTGCAGGTTTTCAGAACGATTAATTTAAAATTCAGATAGGTTTGTCCTTCAGTTTTATTTTACTTCATTGTGCATAAGGAATTCTTAACATTTTTCACTTAAACATGACAAGGCAGTTTTGTAAACGTCTTAATTATTTTTTTCGGTTTGCATATTGTAATCTTGCATGCCACTTGAAAGCCTGGAACAGAACAGTACTCCCATAATTATTACTCAGGGATTGCTAGAATTAGGGTTCTCTTCTGTTATGAAGCATCTTAAATGAGACTGGTGTTAAAAGCTGCAAGTTGTCCAGCAGTCACACGGCATATTAGCGGTGAGGTCTTAAAAGTCATCTGTTGGAAGTATGAACTGCGAATGAAGTGATCTGCTATTAGTACGCTTACTTGACTTTCTGACTGAAGCACTGTGCATTGTGTTCTAATTGGGGATAAATAGCACTGCAAAATAATAATAAAAAGAAACCTGTTAGAAGTACTTTAGTGCACATCAGCGTAGCATCAGAGTGTTACCATGATATAGTAGAATTCTGGTTGTTCCTTGTAGAATACTCAATGAAATCTTAATTAGAATTAGGATATGTGTATGTAGTTATACAGGCAGACTTACTGAGTTTAGAAGGATTGTGAATTTTTCTTCTCAGGCCAGAACTCATGAGTAAAGCTGGCATGGCCTGATATGCTGTAGGGAATAAAGTCAGTATTTCTTAACACTGTCCCTTGAAATAAAGTCTCAAACTGAACTTTTGATCTTTACAGTTAAAACAGCCAAAGATACCGTTGTGTGAACTAATTATTTTTCCCTTGTTTCTGAAATGTGACTTTAAAAGGAAAATGGAATTATAAGAACAGAAGAAGTGAGAGAGTATAAGCAAATTCGGAGTCAGAGCGAATCTTTATTTTCATAAAGGAGCTCAAAGTGAGAGTTGACTGTTAACATTAAAGGTGGAGGTCTAAGGATATTTTAAGAAGCAGCATTAGAAGTGGCAGAATTTCCTGAACTACAGAAATACAGAAGTGGTTAAACATAAGATAAGTAGTCCTACTAGTCTGATTCCAGTTTCCAACGTTCATCAGAAAGATTCAATAATTTGCTGCTATTTGCTGCTGTTAAGGAAGTCGATTGTTATTCCTTACTGGTAAGAAGCTGGCAAGTTAACTCTGAAGCATAAGCTTATATCCCTTCCCAAACTGTTGATTTTCTCATATTTTGACCTGTACTGGTTTAACTCTAGGTAACACTAATCCAGGATCATTTAACAAGAACTAAGTGCAAAATTATTACAGAAATGAGTGAAGCTAACAGTGGCAGAGGTTATTTAAAGCCGTCTGTGTATGATGCAGTGTACTTGCAGTGAAATTGTTCTTTTTTTTGTTGTTGTTGTCCATAATAAGATCTTTCATGCTTAGTCAATATTCTAAAATACTAGGAAATTGCATTAATTTAATTTCCTTCTCTTTGTGACATTAATTTAAATAATTTGGACTGATAAGGGGACGTATGCACTTTATCCCTAATAGTGTGCTGCAATTACAGATGGCTTGTAAAGCAAATCTTTAACACTTTTGCAAAGAAAGTAAAGGTAATTGTTATATAAACAACTTCGGTTTTACATTTTGGCATAAGTACTGTTCCTTGAGTGACATTTAGAATTTTGCCAGGACGATATGCATATGTAGCATTTCATATGCCAAATTAAATGCTAGTATAATTTAAATGATTGTAGATTATTGGGAAGCTTTTCTGTGTAAGAGTGTAGATGAGAACATTCAAATAAATTTGTCATGGCCATACTGTTAAATTGTAGTTTTCTGCCTTTTAGTTTTGTGGAGGCATGAAATATATTCATGTTTGGTTTAAACAAAACTACCTCTGTAGCTGGAGAGCTTGCTGATGCCAAAACTGCCAGCATCTCATGTCAGCAGCTTTCTCTTTTTCTGACAGCTGATTTTCATCTGTAAACTTCTTATTCAGAAGCAACGGGAAAACAATCTTGCTGTGATTCTCCCCCCCCGCCATTCAAACAGCATATAATATTATCATCAACATAAACATTGATTCCATACATATATAGTATGGGAAGAGGGGTTGCATTATGATTCCCAGAAAAATAACTGCTTAAGTATGTGGACCATAACACCGCATTAGTGAGAGGTTTGATTTGTTTTTGTTTGCTTGTTTTCTAGATTGATTTACTAAATAGTTATCTGTTTTCTGCTCTTAGATTTCTGTTCTGCCTTCCATACTGGTTTCATGTTTATCTCTCTGTTTTGTAGGCTGAAGCTCGCCTTCTTGAGGAGCAGCGTAGAGTTCAGGTATATCTCCATGAGAGCACACAAGATGAGTTAGCACGAAAATGTGAGCAAGTACTTATTGAAAAACACCTGGAGATATTTCATACAGAGTTTCAGAATTTGTTGGATGCTGACAAAAATGAAGGTAAGGAGATTCAAATGTTGGGTTTAGGCTTAGAGCTCCTCCCTGATGATTTGTGAATAATGTAAATTCTGGTGATGGCTAAATGTGATTTGTTCAGGAATTAGATTAAGAGAGAAGATAGACACTAAACTGATTGACAAGCAGCTTTTGATTAAATTGGGATGGGAGAGGATATTGCCTCAAGAAGCCTATTCCAATCCCAAATATTAAGGCAAAACAGCACTAATTTTGATTTGTCTTAATATGGCTGGAAGAGCTTCAAGAGCACTTAGGCTATCCTTCCAGCAGGAGCTGAAGCTTGCATGAGAGACATGTGAGACGAAAAACAGACCACTAGTCTTACCAGCTGTTTCAGTTTAATCCGTGGATCTTTCTGAGTCAGCAGTGAGAATTTTAAAATCCAAGTTGTCTACAAGTATGTATAAGAAATGTTAAAGGAGGAATAGAAGCAGGAGCTTCTAAAATATAATATATAAAATATATAAAACTGCCTATAGAGCACAAGGAAAGGGTGAAAATTATTAATTGATGAGATAATTTTAGCTGTGAAAATGAGTCTTAAGTGCCACTTCAGTTTATACCTTTGTAGAGAACACATAGAATAAAGGCTTCTTCAGTGGTTCCTCTAAAACAAGTAAATATTATCGAAGAGTTTAGGTACCTTTAAGCAATTGTCAATTGTATTGGTTTTTATGAATTTCTTCAGGAATTAATGCTTAGCACAAAATAACAGTCAGAACTAGGGCCAAATAATTCCTGTACATCGTGCAGATGATAAGCATGAATGGTGTTTCTGATTTTTCCAGTTGGAATTAATTAAATCTATATAGAAAATCAAGGTGAGGATCTATAGCTGAAATACTGGTTTTAAGAAAGTGACAGAGTTGAAGAGATACTATCATTAAGTTACTATTGATGATACTGTTTAAGAGTTGTGAATTGCAGCTATGACTCTGTCTCTTTATATATCAGCTTTAAAGAGCAACTATGAATAATTACTGTAATCATCATATTGATAACTATAGAAATAGAAAAGGGCAATTCAGCATGATTAGTAGGTCAGAAGTTACCTGTTTCAAATGTAAATAGAAGATTTTTATCCTGTACTAGTATTTAAGAGTTAGATGTTTATGGTTTGTAAATAAATGTATTTACTCTGTAACTGGAAGAGACTTTGATACAGATGGGTGTTGACTAGTAAAATGACTTTATAAATGTCTTCTGGCAATAGAAATAGCAATAGCACAATCAAGAAAATTTTTCTGGATTCAGGAGGCCTTCCCAGGCTTTTCTTTTTCCCCCTTACTTTATCAAGCTCATGGGTTATGTGAGCCTTTACTATAGTCACTTACCATAGTGATGCAATTCCATAAGTTTGTCGGGGTAAAAAAGGAAAAAAAAGTACCTTGTGTCTTGGGCACTGTCTTGTTATATGTCTTTGGTTTTACTTTCATTTGTGTTATTTCTAAGATAAATTAGGCATTTTAAAATGCCTGATTTTTTTTTTCTTTTCTTCTTTCTCAAAATACTTTCTTTTCTCTTATTGGGCTTCACTTGTGCAAATTACAGTAATTCCCTGGCCCTTTTTAAGTTTCATGAATTCTCAAGATGAGAAACATTTATTGTGAAAGATTCTTTGAGAATTCATTCTTTAATCACTATAATCGGTTCACTCTCAAATTTGTAATGTACTAAAATAGCCTATTGTAGACTATGCTAAACTTATAATAAAATCTTGCTCTTGCTTAAAATCTTTCTTGCTTTGCTCTTGAAAGTACACTGGTTTTGAGGTCCTCCCATGTGAAGTATGTTAAGCGTATCGTATTACAGGCCACTCCTGTTGGTGCTCTGTAACTTTTTAATCGCATTGTGCAACTGGTTATAAAGGTTGTGGGGCACACTTGTCATGTGTTACCTATTCACATCGGTATGATACCTATAGGAAATAATTACGTTTATTGGGAAGGAAATAATTATGTTTATTGGGAGCAGGCTGTAATGATTTAGGTGGAGTTACTATGTAAATCTTCCTTGAGGCTTTGTAGCATCTCTTCCGTATTTCACCAGACATCCTGCAGACCAACCCGTGAACCCTTATTTGTGGGTAGGTCTAGCAGCAGCTTATAATATCTATGCATGGCATTATTTTCCTACCTTTTTTCTAAAATTCTATAGGTAAAAGAACAGCATTCTTACGTTGTTACAAAAGTTTAACATCAGGTTGCAAATGCGATTTTCAGAGAGAAAAAATGTTTGCTTTTCAAATCCAAAAGTTTAAGCTTGCCGAAGTTCTAAGGAATGGAAAGCATTATACAGCAATGGGTGTGAATAGAGGTGTCACCGCTTCAGTATTAAAAGCATCAAGTTCTGCGTGTTGTGTTTCAGAGTTAGGTAGTGATACAGCTGCTTGATTGTTCTGTTTTATTTAATCTAATAATCCTCAGGTGGTAATAAATTGCTCATAAGCCCTTCAGAGAAGTCCTTCCACTTTAGAAGTGCTAGGTGGAGCTGACAACCTTAGGATGGATTCAACAAGGTGAAATATCCTCATTAGTTTACAGTAACTAATTTGGTTGTTTACTTTTTCACTTGAGTGCCTGTTCAGTGAGGGCAAGATTACAAAAGGTAACTAGTGGGTTTGTGTAACTGGTTTATGGCCATATTAAAGTTTGCTTTTTTTTTTTTCTTTAAAAAGAAAAAAAAAAGAGTTCTGCACTTAAGGTACGAAGCATCTGACGTGTTGAAAATGAATAATAAAAACAAAACCCTCTTCGATATTAGACTTTCCAAAATTACTAACTGAATTTGGAAAGTCTTGGCTGAAAGCTGGTGAGATTTTAATATGAGGCTTTAACATATGTGAAATGATGTCCAATTTATTTTTACCTTTATTAGTTTTGTTCCATGGTAATGCTTTTCAGAACCTTTTCTTTCCTTGAGATACAGTTATTTCTACTGGTAGTCAGTTACTTAAATATTTTTTTAAGAGATGGCTTTATTGACAGTGCTTTATTGGAGGAAATTTGGTTTATAATGTTTCAGTTTATCTGCCAAGGTGATATCAATACATAACATTTTGCCTTAAATTTCCAACCATTACCACTGATGCTGCCCCAAGGAGAAGTGTTAATATACAAAAGGCTACAGGTGGTGTTAGATCTCTGAGAACTGTCCTGTTCAGAATAAGATCTAAAGGACAGTGGTCAGCTGGAGAACGTTGTACTCTTAGCACGGCCAGCGTAACACTAATGACAGTCCTAATTCATGGTAACACTTCAAAACTTCATCTAAATAAAAGGGTTTTAACTCCATTTTTAAATCATTGCACCTCTTTGATTTCTAGTTTTCGTAAATTTAGAAGTAAATATATTTCTATAATTTAAGTTGGTTTTTTTCTTCTTGAGATTTATGTAGCATTGTGAAGGTCTTAATATTTAACAGGTTGTTTTCTCTTTAACTAGTCTTAGCTTTCCGGGTTAGTGCAAATATTTGCTATACTGTATAATTTTTTGCTGTAGTTTTTTCTGGCTTTTTACAGGAGCAATTGCACATATGTTTTTGTTGATGATGGATGTTTAACTCCTATTGGCAACTTGTAAATGAGAAATTGGAGTCATAGCTAGTACAAATGTTGGCTTTCCTTTTTTTTTCCAGACTTGGGACGCATGTATAACCTTGTATCTCGAATCCAGGATGGCCTTGGAGAGCTGAAAAAACTTTTGGAAACCCACATTCATAATCAGGGTCTAGCTGCAATTGAGAAATGTGGAGAAGCTGCTCTAAATGCAAGTATCTCATCAACATAAGTCTGTGTGTGGTTGCTACCAGTTTTACATTAGAGGAGGGTGAATGCTTCGTGATAAAATTTCCAGTTTGCTTATGTTTTTCCTGTCACTGTGATTTAATTTGTGAGGACTAGGCAATTCTCAAATATTGATAGTAGGCAACAAAACAACAGTCACATCACTGTATTACTACTCTTTGAGCTTTAGTGGTGTGGTTTGTTTTTTTATTTTGGGGTTTCTTTTCCTCTGAGTTTTTGCTCTCTGTCAGGATGTCATGCTGCTTGGAAAGCTGGCTGTGCAAATACAACATCCTACACCTGAAAGTCCACTGTTTCAAGAGGCATTATCTCCAGTGGACTGTATTTTATTTCATCATCTTATAAACTTCTGACTTGGATGGGACTGTGTGGAGAAAGTTTCTGTTGGTTTTAGTTTTTTGGTGACTGGCTTTATTTTATTTGGAATAGCATGAGAAATGTAAGAGGAAGAGACAACTGAAATGGTTGGAGAGGTCACAATATAAGGAGGAGGTCAGGTCTTCTGCAACACTCTGGTCATTTAGCCATATAATTGGCTTTCTTGATTTTATCCCATAATTGTAATTTCAGACTTAATTTTGTATTGATTAGGGTTGAATCTCGGCAACATGAAGTTGTTTGAACCCTTTGCTAACCTTTCTGTCTATAGACAATATGACATTTTCTAGCAAAAAAAAAAGTAAACGAAACATTGCAAAAAGCAAAACTAGGATAGAATATAGATTCTGGTAAATTTTATTTAAAATGGGGTTTAGCTTTGATTTTCAACAGAGTTCATTTTAACCTGTTACTGGCCTCAGATATTCTTGAAATAGCTTCACACTAGTAATTATTAAAACAGTAATCTGTAATGACTGCATGGAGAACAGTAAAAACTTCAGTCTTTAGCACAGATTAGAATGTTTTACATGTGTGTAGTGTCTGTTGTTCACTCCTATAGTTTTAAGTGTGTAGCTTTTTAGCAGTGTTGATCTTTTATGAATCATGAAGTAAGTTCAGGAATCTTCAGCTTCATTTGTAGACGTCACCCTAAATTTTGAAATCAGATGTGCTCCATGGTTGACATATCCCCCTAGTGGTCATCACTCTTGAGTTTCTTTGTACTTAGACCTTGAAGAATTTACTAGAAAAATGAAAGCTTTTTCTCCAGGAATTAGCTCATTTTTGAGGGAAGGGAAGCCTGAGATTCTAATGTGTTAGTTCTTTTGACTCCAGCTGTTTACAAAACTCTTCCTGATCACGACACTTTTTCGTGTTTCTTCATCTTTCTCTTTTTTCCCTTTTCTTTTTCCACACGTTTGTTCTTCGTTTTCATAACAGTGTCTCTGGCTGTGTCCCTGGGGAACCATCTTGCCTCTTTTTCCAATATCATTCACTGTATCTCTGTTTGCTTAGGTGGGATTGATTCTGCCTTACTTTATCTGTACTGTCAGCTAGGCAAATGCTTCTCAGTTTCTCTGTAGTCAGTGGCGAGAAATAGTCATACCAGCTTGACTCATCTGACCTATTTTAGATTTTTACTGCAGAATGAGTTGTGTGCTAGACTCCATTAACTATATTACCGATACTGCTCTTAAGTCAGAAGATTACTTTTAGTGCCTTTGGTTTGTTTTTTTTTTTTTTGAGTCCTTGTAATCAGTAGATGCCTTTCTGAATGTTCTTCAAGTCCTCTTGAATTTCTTGTCTGGGAGGTTCTCAGTAATCTCAGTTCTTTATCTCAAGCATGGCGTTAGATTGGTGGTCCATGTAGTCTATGTCTGTCTTCAGTGGCAACAGGAAATGTTTTTCAGGATCCTGATACAATCCTGCCCATCTTTTGCCATTTGTTGCCAGCATCCAGAACTGTTACAATAGGAATGTTACAGGAGTACCTCCATGCCTAGTTTTTATTTATGGACCTGTTGTCTGTGAGTTTGTCTAATCTGTTCTTGAGCCTGCTGATATTATCTGCTTCCAACAACTCCCTGGGGCAGCAAGTTCCAGAAGTCCACTATCTTATATGTAAAGATGTTCTTTACTTTATCTGCCTTAAACCTTTTTCCTATCACTTCCATTGAGTGCTCCATAGTTATAACATGTGGGTTTTAGTGGTCATTCATTTTTTCAGTCGTCCTCCTGATTTTGTAAACCTTGGTTATATGCCCTTTCAAATTTCTGATCTCCAAATTGAAGACTTGTAGCCTTTTTAGAATCATAGAATCATTAAGGT
>NW_009209787.1:0-77968 GCF_000690835.1 Fulmarus glacialis
ATTAAAAACAAACAAACAAACAAAAACCCTGACTGAAAACTGTACTGTGGTCTAGAAGAGACTCAGCTAGGAGAAGTAAAAAGCCAGAAGTATATCTGCTCCCGTGACATGAATACTAGGTGTAACATTATGATTTTTACTAGCTTAAACCTAGGTTAGGGTCTAGAGGTCTCAGTCAAGATCAGGGCCCCAGTCTGGTAGATGCAATAAAAAAGATTACAAGTCCTTCCCGCTAGGATTTTACAATCTATAGCTGTGATCTTGCAATTAACTTACAGTTGGTCATTTCCAACACTGAACCCATTACATGACTGAGGTTTCAAACAGACGAGCCAGAGGAAAGGTGTGAGGAAGGAAGGAAATATTATTACCATGTTTTACAGGTTCAGGCGGAAAAATTAAGTGCCTTGCCCAGGGTCACACAATATATGACACTGATAATGAAAAAGCTGGGAAATCAGGCTTGACTTCAAGAGTCCAGGCTGCTGTTTGTGTTGCAACACTGTCCCCACTGGGAAGATTTCTGTAGAGAGCTAATGATATCCCAACAGAAGTATCCCAGTGGCGGACAAGGAACTTTCAACCATGACTAACATTTCCAAGGAGGTCTTTAAGCTGGAACAGTTAATATTAACAGACCAGAAAATAAAGTTATGGGCATATTTTAGAGGATACAAGAACTAGACCGACACATTTCTGTTTATTTCTGCTTTCTGAGACTAAAATGAGGAGGTAAGACCTGTACCTACCTTGGATGCTCATTGGATATGCTTGCCTAAACTCATGGTTTTAACAGAAGACTTGGTGTTTGGGAAAGACACTTCAAGTTTCTTGCCAAAATCTTTGCCTTTCCGCTGACATATCTAAGAAAAGGATAAACCACTTTCTGTAGGAAAGGGGAAAGTTTGATAGCAACAGAGGAATCCTAGCTTCAGAACAGAGGAAAATTATTTAAGTGTCAGACTTGGGTCTGGGAGAATTTTGCTCTGGTTTTGCCCATGCACAGATGTATTTCTGAGGGAGATCCTTTACTTGTCACTTTTATAAGATCATTTCAACTTTTTAATCTGGCTACTTCTTACAGGAGATCCCAGTGTAAAGACACTGTGAAGTACCTGACTAGCTTCACAGTCATTGGTTTTCAGTCTCATCAGCTTTGGAAAAAAATTGAGAGAGCTTTCTGCTGAACTTTTCTGAGATGCAGGCTTACCAGCAATATCAGGAAATAAGAAAAGGGGACAGACCACCATTTTAGTGGCCTGTTCGATTCTGTCTTGTGATTTGAAAGAATTGTGAGATACATAAAAGAAGATGAAGTAAAAATACGTCTCATTCTAGCTGGCAGAGAGAATAGACTGCCTAGAAGAAGAAGTAGATATTCATTGGATCTGAAAGCCAGGCACATAATTGACTAATCAACATGAAAACTTTATTCATAAATGGACTGTGGAACTCCTCGACACGGGATATCACTGAGCCAAAAGATACCATAAATATCAAGAAGGATTAAGAAGAGTCTATGGACACGAAGAGAAAATCTCAGTAAAATATCTTGAAAGAAACATTTAATTTCATAGTCTGACTGTTGGTATAGATTTGTAAGTAATTTTTTTTTTTTTTTTTTTGGTATGTAACTAGGAGAGAATATTCTGCACCTGTTTCTATTGACCAGAGCTGAATGAGATAAACACATCTGTTATAAGATGGCAATTATAATACTTCCCTGTAAGTTTATTTCTTCTTTGTACATGTAGACACCAGAAATCTAAAGAAGTCTTCTTTATCATTGTTTTGTAAAATATTTTTTACACTTTGTGGTTTTCAGTTTGAAAATATCAGACATGTTGTGGATGAATGCTATGGTTATTGATACTGAGAGTAGAGTTGGTCAGCAATTTGAACGGAAGGAAGTTGCCCACATAGCACTTAATAAAGAACCTGAATGATTCTAGCGGATAAGTGAAGGTAGCCTCCACCATGGTCCTTTAGATCAGCAATATGTCTTGATCCAACAGCCCTCTCAGAGTGATAGGTGGGCATAGCTATACCTTGGCTGGTCCATGGTAGGCTTCCCTTTGGAACCAACTGTACTGGAAAGTATGATGATGTAGACATACAACTCCAGCTCATGTCCAGTTATGGATTAGAACTTGTCATGGCATCTTGTCATGGAGCTGGTTTTAATTGTTTGGGTGTATTTCTACTTCATTATCACAGTCACGAATGTTAATGAGGATGGAGTGTTTTCCAGGAATTCCAGCTGTTGATTTTTATTTTTTCTTTCCTGCTCTTCCCTTGTTCTCACTGCCTTATAAGCTAACATGAATGACCATTATAATTTTTTGGATTAAGAGTAGGAGATGCTTTATAATATTCCTGTCAGGACCATCACAAAGAGAGCAGGTTGCCTACGTCTTCTGGATTGTGCAGTTGAATATAGAAGTAATGCTCCTACGAAAGAGATCAACATTTAGATTTCAAAGTGTATTACAGCCTTTTTCTTCCTAAGATACATCTTTCTGGCAAGACATAGGAGTTCTCAAGTAGGTGTAAATTACATTTATGGCCATGACTGTAAGGTTCATTGACATGGTTAGAGCAGTATAAAGTAGTCTCAGTGAAAATGACAATCAGGCCCTGAGGCTTAGACAGATGGATGGACAAAACAATATCTGTGTAGTTTTATGCTACCTTTGCAAAAAGAAGCCACCAGTTTAAAATAAAAATAAAAATAAAAGAATGCATTGCAAAATAAATTGATCTATTATGGAATAAATCCTAGAAACCGTGACACAAACAAAAAAGAAAAACAAACAAGAAAAGGACTTACTGTTCTCCCCCTGCATGTTGGTGAGTGAATATAAATCTGATAGAAATCAGATAGGATAGCTGAGTTCCAGCTTTGACTCAAACTCCTGTACAATACTGGCTAAATCACTTCTCATACACACATCCTCATTCCCTGAGCTTTGGTTTGCCCAGCTATAATAGTGAGATGATGGCCTATATTTTTACTTTAAAACACTTTAACTCTATGCATAAAAAGTGCTATATGAAGGCTTTTGAATGTTATAAGAACACTCGTATTCATTCTTCTTATAAAATATATGTCTGAACTGTTGGACTGATCTCACTTCTATATCAGAAATGTTAGAGAGGATTCTGCATCTCACTATTTCACCTTACAAATTAATATATGTGCAATCTCTTCAGTGTCTTCTGTTCCTAAGTCACAACAGATGTAAGTCAACTACCTGCTTCTATTACACGAGCTCTGAAATGAAGGAGCACAGAATTAATTCTTGTAACCCTGCTTCTATTTGAAAAAAGTGCACTCAGCTGTATGTCCATGACTACAGTTGGAGGTATTGTAAGCTATGTACCCTGTTTTGAAGGCATATATTTATATGAATATATTAACATATACTTCAATAAGAGTTCATCTATCATTAGACTTCAGTCACAGTTTTTAACTACAGAATCTAGAGACTTTTGATAGCATTTAATTATCTACATAATACATATCTACCTTCTAAAAATAACTATTAAGAGTGTAAAAATGTAGTCTTTCTTTGAAAAGGATAGTGGAAATTCTAAAGCACAATGATTTTTTTCAAAAGAAGTGCTGTAGTGTCACAATAATCACTGTGACTTGAAAATGCAACTCAGCACCCATTTATGAAAAGCAAAAAAGTTAAAATTGCTATTTCTTTCGCTTTGTTCAGGACAATGACTTTGCTCTATGAAGCTAAAATGGCTGGACTGTCATCTAGTGACAGTATGTACACAGCTATGTTGCTACAACACAGGGAAGGTACAAGAGCATTTTCCTGGTGATACCTCTAATGACGCATAAATTTAATTTCATCAAGCTATATCCAGGCTCTGTATTTGAAAGTACTTACAGCATTTCTTAAATCCTAGCATCCTTATACTCAGTCACCACTCAGTCAATTGAGATGCATCATTCTTACAGAAAACTCATCTCCTGGTGGATCCTGGTGCATTAAGTTTGTGCAGAAAGAATTCTGCTGCAGTGCACTGAGGAAAGAAAAAAAAAAAAAAAAAAAAGAGCTCATTGGCACTAAGTGTTTGTCAGCACTCACAAAACTTTCCACTTGCTCTTTCCGTAGCTGCATAGGGCTTGGTTGATTGCTTCAGCCATTAATTTGATCCCAGGAACCGTCTTTGCTTGTTATTCTACATCCTTCCTGGCTGCTATTTACTGATGTCACTTGTGCCAGTTGATGAAATTAGAATGTGATGGAGTCAGGAGTTTTTGATGGTATAGAAAAATGTTGAACACTAGGAATTATTATGACGAACCTATTATACTTGCAACGATTTCTAAATTAGGACACTGGTGCAGGCCGAATCTTTTACTGTCCTTCAAGTTCTTGTCAGCCAAATGCTTTCTGTGGTACTGAAATGAGTATGCTGAAGGTACACTGAACAACATGCTGAAAAAAAGGCACTTAGCCTAAATACTTGTCACATTCTCTTTATCCAAATCTACAGACAAGTATTTCCTTGTTGTCTTGTCCTAGAAAGTTCCTTAAGGGCTGGGAATGGTAACAGTGGTTTTCCTCGATTCATTATTGGATGCTCTGTTCTGTCTTACTATTTACATTTTTCCAGCCAAAGAAAACAAGCTTTGGAGATAAAGATTGTCATAGTCTCCTCCAGTCTGCCTCCATCCAAAGTTCTCTGGCAGCCCAGTCTCTACTGCAGGTTGACATCGGCACACCTAAAATAACTCTAAGCAACTTAGCTACCCAGGTGAAAGCTCCGGTGGTTATGTACTGCATGTGGTAGAACTTTCCAGTTTCAGTGTTTTCCTACCCTAACCTACAGCAGCTGGTGATATAGGCAAGTGTCTCTTCCCTGGCACTATTACCTGGACTCTAAACCAGTATGGCGAATGGGTCCCTACTGACTGCTGCGGTGGGAGACAGGAGCTCCTCATGTGGGAGGAAGAGAATTCCCCTAGACAAGAAGTAGGAACCTGATGCAAGCAGACCTACTTTGCCTTGGAAGAAAAATATGGCAAATTATGGCATTGTGGAGTAAGTGCAGTAGGAAAAAGGCGTATGTGGGTATTGCTGAGTGCTGCAGGAATACTGAGCCACTGGTGGATGCAATTTGATGTTACATTTCTTCCAGTGGCAAAGCAAGTTAATAGACAGCTTTCCTGTTCTTTTCCATAATTACTTGTTTGCTCCTGCCTTCATACGAAGGGTCAAGATGTGACAATATAAAGAACTGCGAGGCAAACAAGAGAGAGAGAGAATTAAAAAAATATGGCCTTCAAAAATGTTTTTCCTTTTCACTGGTCTGGTGTACAGCAAAGCCCTAAACCCACACATATATGTATATGTATATGGCCTCACAAATCTGAATGTAGATATATTTTTGTATACATATACGCATGTACATATCTATGTTTATATAGCATCCCCTTGCATGTGCACTGCGGAGAGAGTGAATACATGAAAGCCACTTTTCTGCCAGGCAAAATGCTCAGAAACTCAACAGGCTTCTATTGCTTCTTTAGCCATAGACCAGGGCTTGGTTCCAACCCAGCCAAGAGCAACTGCACCACGCAGAAATACCTTAAAACTATTTTTGCCAAATGGGCTATATTTGTAATGTTGTAGACGTTATAGACTGCCATGCTGAGTCCATTTTGGACCTTGTCCTTAGCAGTTCCTCCAGTCCTCAAGCATTACAGAAGTTTGATGGGCCTTTAGTACACCCATAGCTGCAACAGTTTATCTCTATTAAAGAATTTAAAAAAAAACACACACAAAAAAATGCAGCCCCATTGTACAAATCAGGGAATGGGAAAGCTGATTCATTAAGTTTCTGCTCATGTCCCTCTTTCAACCTATCTCCACATTTCCAAAAGACGTTACCACTTCTTCATTACAGTTCTTTAAACTATTTCTGTAAAAAAATGTTGGTTTAGAAAAAAAGAACAGCAAAACTTACTTTAGAGGAAAGATTGATACATTTTTTAAATCAGACCTCGTCACAGCACCAGATTAGAGTGTAGAGAAAAAAACAGGTCAATAAGCATAACCAGGGAACAAGTTTCTGGAGGAAGGCAGGAGCAGCAATCTTCTCAGCTGGATTTGCTGCTGTAACATGGACCACACTGAAGGTAAGACTTAGGTCCGCACCCCAACCTCAAACCCAAATACATTGCCTCCCTCTTTTATACTCCTCTGTGACTGAAAATATTTTTATGCGTGCAGATTTTATAGTTGCAGATCATTTTATTATTTAGGATTAGAAGATGCTATCTAAACAGAGTGAGAATGGCTATTTGGTAGCAAGGACCAGCATACCAGAACAAACAAATGGCCCGTTCTACCCAGTATCTGGTCTCTGGAGTCTGCAGTGGGAGGCATAAAATCCCCATATTGTAACTAATTATGCAGTAATATACCATGGGAGATTGTCCCCAGCTGCCTGTATTACTAACTCATCTGAAACCTGAATGTACAGGAAATCTCAAGAGAAAACTTCATTCTCTCTCAAGATTTCCAGTTTTAAGAAGTTTTACTAAATTTCAGAGAAACAGAAAAAATTTGACTGCTTTCATTTTTACTGCAAAGACCGTCCAAAAACATTGAGGTTCTCTCCTTGCAAGCTTACACAGTGAAACAAGATTTCACTGGTGGGGTTTGGTTTTAAAGCAGATTTGATTTTTCCTGCAGAATGTATAAAAAGTTATCAGCCACCCTTTTAGTTTTGTTCTCTGTGTGCCATTCATTGCACTGAAACTTATTGAAAATTTTGTCAACAATCAGCTTTATAAAATCTTTGCACATTGTCTGCATAAAAGCCCTATTTTGATGAGAAAATGACTATTAATGAGAACATGTTCTTTTCTGGCATCAGACTCGAAGAGACACAGGTCATAAATCTCTTTGATCTTCTTGCAAAAAGCTTGAATCAAGGAAAGAAGCAAGTTCATTCTTTTTTTTTTTTTTCCCCTTCTTTTTTTTAAAGCTCCTGATTGAAACAGTTCCATTTAGTAATCAGTGATTTATCATGCTTGCTTCCTCCCACTCCCCTTTCCTTCTCCCTGTGCTTTTGTTTGTTTTTGATTCTTTATTTCAACATACTAGAAAATCTTTCCGGATTGTCCTATCTATTTATTTCCCTTGGTTTCACAGGGGTGGAAGAGGAGAATTTTTCAAGGGGAATGGTGGGGAGAGCATTGGGGTGGTTTTGGTTTGTGGTTTTGTTTTTTTTTTTTAGAAAGTATGTGTTGAGAGTGGGGAAAAAAAAACCACGAAAAAGAAACTATAAAAATGAAACGTGAAGAAGAAGAATCCTAATATTCTAGTTTAGTCAATGAACTGCTGCCTTTCATAGATGTGTCAATACTGCCATCTCTCGCCTCTTCGACAACCTGGGCAGGAAACTGTAGTTTAATGAAAACTGGAGAATGAACATGCACTCCCATACACACACATAAAAGAGCTAAGTTTTCCAACAGACGTGAGTGAATTTTCCCTAGTATATTTTGCTATGTTTTAAGAGGAATTTTTTCTTAATTTTCTTATTTCTGTTGCTATGTAGCTTCATGCAGCAACTAAGACCTCAGCTAGCGATTTAAGATTGCAATGTGAGTTAACTCTAATCATTCTGAAGAAGAGAAGGAATCTATATTATAATCAAATAATGATGAGATTGAGCTTGTATGTCTACCCTGCTGTGATGACAACCTGCAGGTATGTAAATACACATGAAATATACAGTTGTCTTTATTTTTAATAAATGTCAACAGCAATATAAGCATTTTAACAGTAAGTCTTAAGATGATAGACTTCTACTGAAATAATTTCCAGAAATTGCAGGCATGCATGTATATCTATGGTTGTGACAGTGATTTGGTTTGATAAGTCATGAAACATCATGTTGCATAAATGCAGTGGCCAATATTTTGGACCTTATGACTATGATCTACAGCAGAATTATTGTTTCACGGAGATAAACTCACAAAAACTGCATAGTCATTTGTCAGTGAGCAACGTTGTTTTCTAGGCCAGTGCAAACTACAAAATGTCCAGGTATTCAATTTTAATACCTTCACAAAAAGGTGTTATTTTCTCTTTTTAATTGTTATGCAGTGGCAATAGTTATACCAGAAATATGTAGTCTTCTGAAGTGAAAATCAATGAAAGTTTCATACTTAAAGTAAAAATTGATTTCTTAAGTTAGATGGGGCAATTTCTGGGGTTTAAAAGCATATCACCATTCTGGTGATAAAAAGAAAGATTGAGACTTGATTTTTTTTTATTATTGCAACTTACTGTTTGGTCCAACGCCTGGGTGTTGGTTGGGTCATTACAAGTCTTCCTGTGCTTACCTAAACATGAGCAGCTGTGCTCCTAAACTTTGATGACTGGTTATTCTTCAATTTGTCCTGAAGCTTAAAATACGTCCCATTCAGAGGTGTGACTATCTAAAGGCATATGATGATACTGTAGAGCTATGGGTCAAGTTTACCATCCCCCAGGTTTCTCACAGACCCACGAGGTTGCTTAGCACACACTCTCCATGAGTGGTACATTAATCTAACCCTGTAGTGCTACCCCAGCCAAACACAGGACCAGTATTTTATTATTCCCTTTCCTCACTATCGTTTGTTAATTTTTGTAATTCTATCTGAGCATATTTATGATGTGTACATATGTGCACACGTGTATGAAGTGAGATGGTAATTAAGGGGCAAAAGCACTAAGCCTGACAGTTGTCTTCATTGCAGAGCAAATGCTTTATCAACAAACCACAGGTGTGCAGCACCAAAGCAGATAAAAACATATAGGACCTGAGATGACAGTTCTGTGTTCAAGATACATTAATCACCCAAGGTAAATTTGTGCATCTGTTATACACTGTAGGTGTTTCACTTGCTTTGTTCCAGATATATTAAAACAGATGAAAATCTTTTCCCTTTCCAATGTGGTTGGTCCAAGAAGTACACATGGAATTTTCCTACTTGATATGACTTCTCGATCTGTCACATATGCTCCGCTTGCTCCTGTGTGGTCACACCGCTCCTCTGCACAGTACACAGGCATGGAGCATACAACAGGGCTATGTTGTGTTCCCAAGGACCAAAGTCCATAGTGTTCAAACCAAGAAAAGTCTCAGTTTCGTCAATAAGGTGTGTGGTTCAATTAGTGTGAGGGAAACCTTCCCATAATTATGCCTTTTAGTCAATGGACTGCTGTTTCATTTATAGTCTATCAGTAATTTTGAGCCCTCAGAGATTAATTACAACCAGATAAGTTTCAGACAGATCTCCAAAGTCAAATAATTTCCAGTGAAGATAATAGTCTTCTGATCCTTGTTGATCAATTTGGATGAGTGCTAGAGGACAACTGTATTACCAGCCATGGAAAACTGAACTCATATGTAAGAATAATGATATCAGCTCCTGATTTCATCTGTTGTGGGAGGAACAACCTTAATTCTGCTGTCTGTGCTCAGCAGATTTTGGCAGAAAAAGAACACAGGTCACTATTAAGCCGGGTGATGACATCTGTGCTTCCTTATCAATGGGGAAGTGGTGAATTACCCACTGGACTCATGAACCAAGCTAAGCCTTGTCCATCAACTTAAAACTCTTTATAGCTAAAAGTAATTTTTCAAGTTTTCAGGTGCAAGATAAATAGCTGATGAAAGAATTTTCTGTACAGCTTATCATCAGCAACAAGGAACGCTTTATTTCCTGTTTCCAGCACTTTGACCTTATCTATTCTTTTTGGTTCCAATGGCTTAACTATTTCACCTCCAGCAAGACAAACATATAAAGAAGTCAAAAGCTCAGGCTTACATATCATCTTGCCCATCAACAAAATGCAACAGCTCGTTAAACACAACCAGGGCACTTCCCACTGCATGGCACGTGCTACTTCAGCACTTGGGAGTTATACTGTGCTTTCTTCACCGCAGTATTTTCAGCTGAGAAAACCTTTCTCCTATCTGACCCAGATTTGTTAATTTTCCTTTTTTCCCCTCCCCTTCCCAACCCTTCACCACCCTCTATTGATTTTATGCAATGAGCAATCTTATTGCAATGATACTAATATCCTAAGTTTACCCTGGACACATACAAGAATTTTATCATAAATATATACAAGTAGTCTTTCAAAAGTTTATGAAGGAAGATGCAGGCAAGATACACAGAAGTCAGGTGGTCTGGGGCCAGAAGTTTTGGGAAACTCCTTATTTGGTACAAAGTAGATCATCAGAGTCAGTGAAGAACATCTTATTTTCATGAAGGAAATGTTCTCTCAACCTCATAGCAGCTTCTTCCCAATGTGGAGTATCAGACAATGAAAATAGTTAAAAGGAGAGATTAAAGCTGACGGAATGACCTTTTAAATCTCCACACTGGCTTGTGGACCAGGGTGATTTGGTCAGATGTAAATCTGCATCTTCTTGCAGGGTATAGAGGGTACTTACCTGCAGAAGTGTTAGGAACAGGGAGTATCTCCTTGAGATGACTCTTTGACAGCTCTTAGTGTTGCAAATATTCTGACCACTAACAGCATAGGATAACAAATACCGGATAGAAGCTACCCTTTGCATTTTGTGTGTGTGTGTAAACATATACACTGTTAGATGTTATGCACGTATAAGCTCAGGATCATAAGGAGATAAATCTCGGCTGGCCATTAAACAATTAAAAAAAAAATCCTTTATAACAAGTAACAAATTTAATTTTCTTCCCCACATAATGCACACCTGATGTGCATTATCAGTATTTGGTTTGCTTTCAGAGAAATGTAGATTCAATTCAAGTCAGTGATTCACTAAAATTTCCTAATGTTCTTAAGGATATTTCTCTATAAAACTTGAAAAAGGATCCTTAATCTTACCAAACTCCTCCATTTTATCTTCTACCCATAAATTACATTCCCATCTGAAGCAGCATCGGTAAGACATGTTATGAATTCTTTTACGGGTAATTCATTCCTTTCTTTTCAGTGCCTTTGTATGGGTTTTTTTTAGGAGTCATTAGACTTCTGGCTACTCACTTGAGAAGTTTCTTAAGAATCCCTTTAAAATCAGAAGTTTCGGAGTGTATAATGACCAATTTTTTTTTTTTTTTTCTTCCCTCTCTTTCACTTTTCTTTCATGACGGTTGCTGTTTCATCTCTGAATGTTTCAACTTCCCTTTGCTCCCTGAAGTCACACTGGACATCACAATGGCTCCAGCACTTGCCACTATCACTCAAGCCAAGTGTGCCCTTACAGGCTAATGCTGAATATCCCAACCAGCAACAGTGCACAAATGCACGGGAGATTTACCGCTTTGGAGGATTTGTAAATAAGATTTTCAAAGTTTGAAGAGGTTTTTTTTTGTTTCTAGTAAGTCTATTTCATTTCCAGTTTTGTTTTGAAAGACCACTAGGTAAGGGCAGATAAGGGTTTTAGTAATATGGGTTACTTTTAATAGCACAGACTAAAAGAAAATTTATATGAGGAGGAGATTATATTTTATGTCTACTTAACACTGAGATTCTTCACTCTTTTTTCTAAATGTAATGACTAGAAACAGAAATTTTGGCTCAGTTGATAATGGTTTTGAATAAAGTGTGGTAATCCCTTCCTTCCCTAATGTCTCAAGATTGCAAACAAAGCTCTTCACTTTTAGGGAGGAGTAGGAGGGTTTTGTGTTACTAGCAGAGGAGAGAGCTAAGTGTCCTCAGAAGGTCAGCTGGGCCAGATGCATAGGCCCACTCAAGCTGATGGAGCTTGTCACACTGGTCATTTCAGGATTAAGATCCTTAGGTAAGATTTTATATCTCTAATAGCCAGGTTCAGCAATTCCCACTTGTTTTGCCCTTTTTGTTTTTGCCAATTCTTTTTCCTCCAAATCACATGTTCAGGTCTGCTCCTCTGTGACACATAGAGTATATGGGGCATTCTTGAGATCTCTTCTAGCACACAGAAATAAGTCATTACTGCCTGATACCGTCTGAAATACGTTTCTCTTTCACAGGAGCTCCATGGCATAGTTTTCTCTGGTTCCTGTAGCTCATCCCCGAGCATTTTAGTGTAGCACCCAATGTTTGTCACTCAATTTTGCTTTCCTTTCTGTTTCGCTACTGCTTAGGAAAATCCTCCAGCTTTGTTTTCTTTTCTGTTTGGTTATTTCAACTATACAAAGGTTGCTTTTCATGTGGCAACAGGAAAACATTTATTTCTTTCAAGTGGTAACACTGGATACACTATAAAGCTAAGCAGTCTCAAGAAGCATTTAATATTTACACACAGCTATACACAGAATTTTATAAATATATACCTGGCTGTGTATATATTTTTATATATGCATATACTCTGTCTCTTTAACAGGAGAGGTTTTGTAATGATTTAATGATGGGTGTTGATGGTTAGAGGCTGCTTCTCTCTCCCTTAACAGTATGAATAAAGCAATAGGGCATCTGTGAAATACGGATCTGTAAATCTCAAAACAACAAGGGTAGTTTCTGTGTTTCCTTTTGCCCAGAATCTCCCATTTGTGTTAAGCAAATGTTTTATTTATTTGCTTGTGTATTGTTTCTGATTCTTTGGGATATTGGTAGGATTTCTGTGTGTGTCTCTTACTGTTTTGTTCAAAACAAGGGATGGCTGAATGAATTCAGGTAAAATAAGAGCCTATTCCACTCTAACACGTATCCAAGACATGACCTTGACCCAAACTGATCATTCATTCACGGAGGTTCACAAAAATTGCACTCTTAACTACGTTCATTTTTAAATTCCTGTTGATTTAAGAAGCAGGAGGTAGTAGTGGGATTCTCAAGAGACAGCTCTGCTCCTGAGACGTTTTCAGACCAAATTTTCAGACTCAAGAGATTCTATTAGCTCAGGTAAATTCTGAATAAACATCCTTTGGGTGTTTATCAACATTTATCTGCACCAGAAATATATGAAAGTTCACTCATCACTTGACTAATCATTGTGACATATGAAACCAGCATCCTTTTCAAAGACCGGGGAAAGACATGAAACCCTTGCTGTATTTAATTTTACTATTGAAGAAAATATACAAGGTAATATGGTACGAAAGAAGGATGTGTGTTTATGTGAGAGGGAAATATATACAGAAAGATTTCCAGGAGAATATTTAAGTTGATGTTGTATGTATAAGTAAATAGAGGCACCAATCATTGCATTTTTTTCTATCACCACCATAATAAAATGAAAATCTTATTCAGATCCCACAAGAATGTCTGGTTTGATAGCATGACAACCAACATGCTGTAATGAAGTAATCTTGGGCTAATAAATAACAATTCCTACACTCTAACCTCAGCTTTTAAAGTCAGCAGTTCCCCACTGATATTAGTAAAATTACTTAACTGCCTTGTGTTGATGCTTTGGGACAGTTTAGGACAAAAATGTATTGGAAATTATTTACCTCCATTTTGATTTCTGCACAGCATTTCTGTGGCCACTGCAATGGGAGAGGCTGTGACAATAAATTCCTGCATCTTCTACACAAACAGGGAAGCTTCAAAAAAAAAGAAAAGAATCTGCTATCTAAGCTTACAGCCATCTAAAAGATCAAGTGGCAGGGAGTGAAGGTGTCCTGGACGTGAGAACCTGGACAGAGCGGTAGGTGCTTCACATGAAAAGCCAGAGGGTCTTTCCCTCTCCCTCCAGGTCACCATCGTCCTTGTGCAAGTGAGGAAGAAGGAGTCATTATAGGTCTCGTCGAATCTGTGGTAGGTTATAACTACTCAAAGGACCCCCATGGACTCCCAAAGAAGTAGGCAGGACAGCATGGAGATATCTGCTCCTTCCTACACACTGAGCACAATTCTTTTGTACTGCTAATGAGAGAACCTCGTGTTTTGTAGAGACTTGTTTTGCAAAGTGCTTCTTTGATTCAATTTCTACGTGTTCCTGAAAAGACTAATCATAAATTTAAATGCCTGTGGAGTTCTGGAAAGAAGTGTAGTTACTGTGCTGGACAAAGCAAAAGCTCAGGCCTGATGCATTTAACAGGGGGCATTTATTCTATAAAGGAGAGAGAATATTAAACTCTACATGTACCCTAAGTATCTTGAACCCATGTCCTGTTTTTCTTTCCAGGTTAAAATCCTAAAAAACACCTGAATTCAGCATATGGAACCCCAAAACAGCAGCTGGGTGAGTTTCTAGAAAATTTATTTTAACCAGAGATGTAACAGATCCCTGCTCTAACTATCCCTCCACAGTGTACTTGGTGAAGCCTTAGCAATTCATTGGTAAACCAGAAGCAATAGTACTTGCCATCATCATAAGAAAGTATAATAATGAAGCCAATGTCTGTTGCCAAATTTCACCAGTATGTACCTATTGCCAGTAGAATGGCTAAGCTGTGGATCTTATATACCATTTTGACTGGAATGAAGCTCTGATCTTACTGCAGCAATAGGGAAATCAATTCTTCACGTTTCTGCCTGAAGAAGTTTGTGTAGAAAGAGGGTCACTCTGAGTTCATATTATCCCTTTTATTGTGCCAACAGCTCTGTCCCAAATCCAGAGGGCCAAGGCCTGTACATGGGGGTGTTAATGCAGTCATTGCAAAGGGGTGATGCTGACAGAGTAATGTTTTGTTGATCCAAGCAGAGGCTTCCTTTGGACAGAGGATTTTTTTCTCTGCAGTTTCCCTGGCCAAGGGGGTTAACAAGCCACAGATGATGAAATCTTTTGAATATGAAGTGCAAAACATCATATTTGAATATCATGAATAACAAACATGAGCAAATATTCTTCCTCTCTCTTTCCACCTTCTGTGTGCTCAACTTGCAAGTCATTTGATCTGGTACCACAGCCCATTAAAACAAAAAAAGGAATCTACACTTAAAAAACAAACAAACAAACAAACAAACAAACCAAATAATTGCTTTCTATTCTGTGTCATGTTTTAATTAAAGATAGCAGCACCACAATCTACGATATATCTGGAAATTATTAGAAACCTTTTCCAGAGGCAAAAAGGATCAATACCTCTTTGTCTCAATGGCATAAAACATCTCTGTGTTACTTCTTTCCTGCTGGCAAGAGAGAAAGTGGAAAGAGTCTAAGATGGGAATAATAGCAGCACCGAAGGGGAGAGCCATATGCCAGGTCAGACGAGCGTGCTTTTTCTTTTGTTTTTATTTTTAAAAATAAGCAAAGCGGTTTGCATTATCTGCTTCCATCTCTGCAGTAAGTTTTGCTCCCTTTGTGTCAGGGGCAAGAGACAGCATGTGGAGCTACTGAGTCAAGCCACTGAAGACGGCGAATGTGACTGAGGGTTAGATGAGGAGCCTGGGAGTCAAGTCCTGGCTTCCCTTCCTGACTTCACTATGGATCTGCTGTAGGACGCTACTCAGCTTACCTGGAGCTGAGACGATGCAGGTCTTGCACCTTGCACAACGGTGAGAGTAATTTCTTGTTGACTGTACTTGCCCGCATAGACTGACTTTGGCTTTCACCTTGTTGCTTTCTGAAGGACAGTCTGAGAGTGGTGGCACTCGAGGCTGGCTGTGCCTCATGTGACAGGGTTTACAGGCATGGTCCCTCCACCTCTCGCAACCCAAATGCACCACAGGTGGGGTTCATCTGAGACATCTAGTTTTCTCCAGTTGTCAGTGGAAAGGAATAGGGGCTTCTTGGCTAAGATTGCAAATAAACCATGACCTAAAAGTGCCTGATTTTTTTCTCCTTATTTTAAAAAAGGCCAGAGATTATGAGCTCAGATGTCCACATTATAGAAATCTGGAGTTGGATAGCATTAAACCGGGTCTCAGTTTCCCCATGTATAAACTGGGCTAATGGGACAACAATGAATAATATCATACCTAATCATCTTGCTGTCACCCTCTTCTTTGTGTGAGTGGGTTGTAGCCTGCTGAGGCAGGAGAACCCATGTCAACACACAGTAAAAGGGAAATGTTACCCCAATGTTGTCTGCTGCCCCTTTCCCTTTTCTTTACTGCATTTCTTGTCTGTCTAGGCTGCAAGGCAAGGAGCAGATGGGGCTGAACTAGCTGCACTCCCTGGCATTGCTCCCAACAACACGGGTGTACTTCTGAACTGAAATGCAATTGAAAACAAATGTTGTTTCAAAAGCCATTAACTTCTAGAAAGCCCCCACCAAATCCATGAGTGAGTGGCTTAAGGAGCACCAGATCATTCTTACAGATTGTAAGAGTAGAGGGGGCATTCTGACTGTCAAGTCTGGTGTCCTAAATAACACAATTTCCCTTCCTTCACATTTGTCCATCTGTCCTTCAACTGGAACGTGTATTTCAGAAGAAATCAAACTAGATCCCCAAATTCTTGCCTTCAAGACTGCTCAGATGACACTGTTGAAGAGTTTCTATTATGAATCAACATTCCAATGAAAATTATAACGCCAAAAAGTTTTGAAGATTTATCAACAAAAAAATTCACCAAAACAGCTGTCCTTGCTGTCACGGAATTAGTTACCCTTCCCCCTGAATCACCCCTGGGCCTCAAGGTTTCAGGAAATTTCTCCCCCAGCCTCAGCTTCCTGGAGAATTTTCTATCCCCTCTCATTTGTGGGGTGTGATAGGATAATAGCAGCAATCCAGTCCTTAGTGTCTGTATCTGTGGATGAACAGTGCTGCATAAGTGTAAAGTGTTATTATTATTGTAAGGAAATAATAATACTAATAAAACAAAATGAATCGAACTCTTGTCTTCAGATGGTTATTTTAGCAATCCAGAAATCTAAAGCCCATGAAATAGACAATTAAGAGGGGTTAGATACTTAATATCAGTCGTTGTGTTTTGGTAGAATTTTGCAATAACGCAGCTGCTATAATAATACGGATTTTTATTTCTCCTTACAGAAAGGAAGCAGTTGTGTTTTCGGAGAAGCCTTGAAGTCCTGCTGCAGAACGCAGAACTTTGTGTGTGTGGGCGCGCGTGTGTGCCTGTGTGCTCAAACGGCCTCTCTTCTCCTTTTGCAACAGCTCCATCTTTGGGAGAGAGAAGGGGAAACGTTTCTTTCCTTTAGCTGGCTTTGCAAACAAAAGAAACCTTGGAAATCTTATTTCGTCCTGGAATAGCTTGCTTTCTTCCCCTCTTCTTCCCACGCCTCCCCCCCACTGCTCTTCATCAGTTGGGGAATTAAAAAACCAAAAACAATACCCCCTTTCTCTCATTTCTGACATAACTAAGGGCCAGAGACTCATTTAATTAGTCTCTCTCGTGTGGCTTACAGCCCTGTTCAAGGCAAACATTTACCCCCGGGTTTCAGCACTGTGGCTTAGCCACTGAATTTTCCCTTTTGATTTTTTTGTCAGGAAAATGTGGTATCATGTTAATGGCTATTGGGGATCCTACAGCTAAATCATAATCATAATTGTCTACGCTAATCATAACTGTCTTGCTGTTGCAGTGTGCATCCCTCCCCCCTGTCAGTTTGCAGTCTCATCCTGCTCCCCTGTACTGTCTGCTTGCGTTGTGGACGAGCTCTTCCAGGCGGGGTTGTCATTTCAGTCATTTTTGTCTGTGGAGGAGCTGGGCCCAGGACACAGGGATTAAAGACCCTGTAGGAGGGGCCACTCTGTCTTCTCAAGATCCCCATCCCAGAACCCTCCCATAAGGAGAGTCACTTCTATGTATTTGGTAGGGCTCACTTTTCCCTTTTAAAGTGAGGCTAACTGAGGAAGAGGAGCTAGAGACCCAGAACGAAGAGCTTCTCTCATCCACAGGCTGCTTTTAATCACACAGCTACATTTGGCACTCTTGTTTTCTCGCCTCCTGAATCCTTCATGCCTTTCCTTGCAGTGGCCCATCTCCAGCAGAAGAGATTACATCTCCCCCTCGCCCCCCATCAACCTGAGTGGTATGACATGATCCAGGGCAGCAGGAGCTGGAAGGTGGAAAACCTTTGCTTGACATAGACCCAGAACATGTTTCCAGTGTCCTAGATGAAGTGTCATTAGGCCAGTTTTCAAGGGACAGTCAGTCATGAACATCCCTCTCTGTCCTGGCAGCAGTGATTATGAAAGGGGGAGCCACCATACTACAGTTTTTGTGAAGGACCTGAGCTGGTCAGCATGTGGTGGCCATCCAGAAGAGATTCTTCAAGTGACATAAAACAGTGCCTAGGATCCTGATTAGGCATTGATAGACATTAAATGCCAAGGACATTTAGACCTAGGCACCCGTAAGAAAGATAGAGGGATACTGCAGGAACTACAGTTGCAAGTGAAAAAGGGATAGGGTTTGGTATGTTCGGTAATCACTGGAGTGAGTGGGGTAAAAGTACAAGTAAATCTTGAATTGTCAAGCACAGGGTCACTTTTTTCTGAAGACAAGAAGGAGTAAAGATGAAAAATAAAGAAAGGGAAATTTAATTCCCAGCAACTATACAAAGGCACGGATAGAGATCCCAGAGAAGCCCAATGTAACCTCTTCAGGACCAAGACAAAGCTCAGGGAAAAAAATCAAGAAGCCAAAGAAAGCATGCAGGCAGACAAGGTCCATAATAACCTGGGAACAAGACTAGAAAGGAGTCAGTCAGATGCATCATGAGAAAAAGTAAAACCAGAACTTTAAGAGGCAAGATCATAAATGACATGAAAAGCTAACAAATGAACAAACAAAAAAATAGACACTGAATAATTTAATACAGCCCCAGAAGTCAGGCACTGGCACTCCTTTGGTGGCTTTTGGCTGCTGGATGTACACGGGTGAGATTAAACTCTTGTGTCTAAGACAGGCCAGAGACTTTCCTGACAATTTAATGCTGTAGTTGATTAAGTTTCCGTGTCCAGAAGCTTTTTCTGGTCTTCTTAAACCTGGTAATTTGGCTGTAGCCGTTGTGATTTAGCCTGAAGTCACAAGGAAGTCTTTAAACCCAGATCTCCAAAAGGCCAAACTAGTGACTTCAGCATTCTTTGGTGTAATGAAAATCATTTGTATACGAAGTTCAATTCACCACATGGGTTTTTCTTCAGAGATCCTGCCTTTAATGTCACTGGAACAGAAACACATGTTGCCCTATCCCCACAGCTCTGCTGCATCCTAAGCACTCCAGCTCCTCCAAATTCATGCTGATAAAACCTCATTACAGTTCTGTAATGTACTTCTGATACACATTCCCACTTTCACTCTCATCTGCAATCCCTCGCATTGGCTGGGGTTTGAAGAGAAAGTGTAAAAACAGCTGTGTGGAAAGATGACATTTTTTTCCTTGCAGTATTTTAGTCACAGCTAGAAACAAAACTTACCAGAAATCTCCTGAGACAGCCTGTCCTTAAAAGAATTTATTGGTAAAACTAATTCACAGAAGGTTTATCTTCACTCATAGTATCCCATGAAGTAATAATTTTTACTTCCCCAAGCCAAGGTTTCTTTCCCCATTAACTGCTGGGAATGCAGTAAAGTTCCAGAATCTGAAACTGGGCAATTTGGACTCACTTCTAGCTATGGAGTCAGGCTGACCAGCAAACCTTACCACCATCACCCCAGAACTTCTCACATTATGTAGCCCTGCCATGCAAACAACATTTGAACTCCTCAAAAGCTACACCTATGCTCTTAAATATCACATAATTACGTATATATACACATTCATTGCTAATTGCACCTTTCATTGGAAAGCTTCAAGGTGAGTCCATGGGTTTGACAAAAACCCCAAACAGAACAAAACGAAAGAACAAAATAACCTTCCTAAAACTTTGTCCTGGGTCGACAGAAAGTCCTGCATGTCAGGGTTCAGGGAAGTCTGTATTCTTCTGTTGATGGTACACCTCACACTTCAGCTAATGGTGAGCTGAGCGATGACCAGGGCTGGCTATCCCGCTGCTTGCACAGCCTCCTCCTCCCCTCAAGTATTTTTACTTCCCAATATCTGTGTAGAAGCAGACAAGCATGTGTAATGCTCAGCACATTAGCTAGAACATAAGCTAGACATAGATTTGAGGTGACAATCCATAAGCAAAGCCCTCTGATACTGTAAGGGGAGAGTTAGCTACGCATGCTGCTTAATATAATAGAAATGATAAGCTGCCTGTTCCTAGAGAGGAATGGGGTATTTTGGGTATTTCTGTCTACTGAAGAGGCACACTTATGGATCTTCTTCAGGAATTGAGTGCCTGAGCTAGGTTTGTCCTTTCTCCCAGAAAAGCACCCAGAACAGATGAAAAGCTTTTTCCTGAAAGTCTTATTTTTCCCAGTAACCTAATAATTTGAGCACTCCTCTGATCCATAAGAAACCCAGGGATCCTTCTGCAGTATTGGTTTCCCACCTTTCTAATCAGGGAGGTAAAATTTATCCTGAAATAATATTTGATTTTAAAATCAGGCTTCAGTCTCCTCTGCACATTAGTAAGTAAAAACAGTCGCATACATATTTGTAAAGGGTTTTGAAACATAGGTATAAGCCTTGCTCTACAGCTTTAGAATTTTTGGTTTTCAGCTGAACATACTCCTCTGAGTAAAATGTATCGAATAACACTGAGTTCTTGTAAACCACACTTTCCCTTCCCTTTCAAAAGCCTTTCTGGGACTGTAAATATAAAATACGTTTACCTGAATATTGTTTGCATCCATCATTTCCTCATTCTCCACAATGTCCCTGAGAGAAAAGTAGAAAATATAAACTGTGGTCTTGTCATGACAGGGGCTGTCCTCATTTCAGCCACTGTTTTCCAGTGTCAATATGAGCTATAGTTGAAGAACTGCTATCAAAGTGCTACTTTGCTGAGCGGTTTAAGATTACCAAGAATGATGGTGTTTTAAGTCAGCTGTTAACTTAGCAGTGTATCAGCCTAGAAGAGATCCTGTTAGTAGTTATCGTATTACACCTGAAGGGGAAGCAACACTTGGCTGAGGTGCGGCAAGCTTCGAAACCCCTGAAATGGCTGGCGTTTACATCCATGGGATCATGCAGCGAATGTGAGGAAGGCTTCAGTTTACAGCTATGAATGGTGCTTCAGTGTGAAAGCAAGGTGGGCTACCCCTGTGCAAATCACACTGCTTTCTCCCCGTATCAATTTGCATCAACCCAGTTATATCCTTGAGTGACGACCAGCACCTGAAAAAGCAAGAGGATACAGTACTCTTTGGGAATTGCATTTGACTATGTGTTGCTCTCAGATGTGGTGTGGACTGGGATGAACTGCTCTGGCTGTCCAAACTGAATGTTTTCCATTGTATTTCTGCCCGTTTTGGTCATAAGCTCTTTGAGGCAGTGGGCATTCCTATTAAAGAGCCAAGAATATGCTTACTTCTGTTGCATTTGTTCTGCGGTACTTCAAAACAAAAAATAAGTGGAATAAATCCTCACAGGAACAGACACTGGAATAAGAAATATTCTGAAGGCAGATTTTGTTCTGAAATATAGTCTGAAATTCATAATTAAATTATTTTGGGGGGCAAGGGAATATTATTTGCAGCCAATGAAATATTTTATTTAATTTCTATTTATATCTAGCTTTTAACATTCTGATTAAATATAGCAAATCTATTTCTAAACTAAAAAATTCTTAAAAAAAAAAACCCAAACACAACAACCAAAAACCCTTCCAAGGTATAAACAGTTTCCATTTGATTTCACTTGCTTGCTTGTTTTTTTAATCAAAGTGAAATTTTATCATAATTGACACATTCTCATGGAACTGACTTCCAGATATCAGCATTTCTAGTGGAAAAACATGTCCTCTTCTAACATTTGTAATGAGTCTTAGAGGAGCATGTCTTCCCCAGTTCTATCTCGAAAAAAGCCCCATATAAAAGGTGTTCTGCCTTTGTACATGTCCTTGGTGTAGTTTTGAAATACTTGTCAGTGGCACCCTTTATACCTTCCAGAGATACAATTACACCTGGACTTCCAACTTAATGCCTCTAAAATGCTTCTTCCAAGAGGTGACTAAGAGTTTAAGAACATAAAAGGCAGAGAAAGTATCATCAACAAAACAGTCTGACTGGAGATGTGATGGCCCCCTGATGTTCACATTATTGATTCAGATTGTGGGTAAGAAGGGAGAAGGAAAGTTTCTCATTTTTGGATAAACTGTTTATTTTATGACTCCTATTTCCCCAGTAGGTACCTGACTCTGGCACAAGTTTAATGATCCAAGTCAAGCCAAGGACATGAAATGGTCTGCTGAGAGATCCAGCTCCACTCCTGCCTTCTTTCCTACCTGCTCTCTACCTGGCCCTGGCCTTTAATACACCTTCTTTTGCTGCAGAGTGAAAATTCAAGTAGGTTTACATGTGCACAGCTTATTAGTAGGGGCCACAGCCAATGGCATACATAAATTTCAAAGTTCCCTTAGGATGGGAGATGGAACAAGGAGGAGAAAAAAGAGAGAAAAAGGAAACCCTCCCTGCTGTGTCCAGGTGGGAAGAACAGTGATGAGCTACCCAGACAAGCCTCCTTCTCTGGGCATCCTCTCCAGGGCAGCAGGTGGTGGCAATGATCAAGTCAAAAATGACAAAAAAATCTTTTTTCCTTGCTTTCTCCCCAGTACAATTTACTTTTCATCAAGACTTGTTCAATCTCCCCATTGGTAGTTACTGTTTATGACACTACTGGTGCTGGCTGGAGCATGCCTTATTAGGTGCAGGTGTTACACACTAATTGGCCATTAAGTTTTGGTGTGTATATTATTGATAATATTTACTGGATTTTAAAATTAGTATTATTCGTTATCTCCTAAGCTGTGTTTGTTTTAATATGAAGCTGTAAACTAAAACCTACAGGGTGAAGGGTGAATGGATCTACACACATGGACTAGTAGCTACAAGGCAAAATTATGAAGTAGCAGAAGAACAAGATCATTTAAATGTCAAGGGCAATGACTTTGGAGAAGAATCTGGACATAACAAGTCAGAATCCCACAGTGCGAGGTGGATAATGGTCCTTGGAGTGCCGTGGTGAAGGGACTGCCACAGAAGCCCTGGGGTGTGTTGATGAAAGGTTACTGAGTTGCAAGTGAAAGGCAGGTTACAGGTGGAAGGTCCTTAGCATTGCAAGGCTTAGAGCAGATAAGGCACGATGCAACATTTTGTCTTCTAGGTTCCCTGATGTTTTCTCATGCCAAGGAATACTGCGGAGAGGCACAACCATGAGGAAGATGAGTGTGCTGAGGGAATGAGGCAGTGAGCATGACGTGTTTTGGCTGATGGACAGTATGGGAAGGTACAGGTGTTCTTCATTTTTCTAAAAGAAGAAATGTAGGAGAGAAGGGGATCTTTAATGTTATAGAAATTAGGACCACTGTGTCTGAGTTTGCTGAGCTTAGTTAAAGCCAGTGAAAATAAACAGAGTCCGCAAAATTTCAACAGGTTGCTGAAGAACATTAAGTAAGTAGGGTGATCAAAGGATTGAATTATCCATGGGCCTCCCTCCATTCACTATAACAGTAGTCACTAAACTTTTAAACTTGGCACTGCAGTTAAATGTCCAAACTTATTTGGGGTAATCCTAGGCATTTTAAAACTGAGAAACTGAGGCAAGGTGGAGACAAATGGCTCATGCACAAGAAGCTGATGATCTAGCCTGCTAGACCAGGAGATGCGAGATGAAATCTCTCAAATGTTAGGATACACAAAATGTGCTGAGCAAAACTTCCATCCTTTTTGCAGACTCCCCGGTTTGGTGTGGTGGATCCTAGCACAGGACCTTGTAGCCAAAGGAAATCTAAGTTCTTACAGACCTCACAGCTCATCTCATTTTTTTTTTTTTTTTCTTTTTTGACAAGTTTTATTTGGTATCTATCCCCACACACTAGCAATGATAATTTAAAACCCAAATATGGAAAATAATATCATCTTCTTTATTATTCCTCATAAAGGAATAACATGTATTTTCAAGTTAAAAAGAAGCACAGAACAACCCTTATCAAAATGGACATCTTGTAAAGCATACTTTTGTAGCGCTGACCTTTCTCCTACCTTCCTCTACTGCTTCTTTTTCTTATAACATAGTTTATTCGTTTTTGACTGTTTTTGGTTTCTGTAAGTTTTCATTTTATTCCCCCTCTCTTTCTCCTTCCACATCCTCTCCACAGAAATCTTTCACTGTTGAGAAGTGAATCCCCAAAACCATGATATAAATGTCCAGATCAAACCAGAAAGTTCAGCATAAGTCTCTTTTGTTCTCCTTTTTCACTGTCCTAACTTGCAGGATGTCATTTTTCTATGAGAGACAGTGTACGCTCAGAACTCAATACTGTCTTAATAGACAAGAAAAACTTGTATTGCACAGAACTGGGATTTACAGGGCAATGTCCTGTCACTAGTCCTCTCAGTCCAACAGTCCTCATATGCTCACTGTCACCGGATATTTAAGAATATAGCTGTATAACATAGCTATTTCTTCAAGGTGCTGATTGATATTATGGGGACAAATGTGCAACCTGAAAGTTGTGGAGCATGATGAGTTGTGCAGGAGATCCTGAAAAAGCAGCATCCCTTTTCCAGTGAGATTTCTTTTAGCATGAGGCCTATTAAGGCTCCTCTTGGCATCTCAGTTCCCCTTCTCAGGAAAGTAGAGGTCAGTAGTGACCTCTTGTCAGCTGGTTATAGCTAGCATCTCTGGTCCGTGAGCGGCAGAAGTTCCATCTCTGTTTTCCTCTGAAAGCATAGGGAAGTCAAGACATAGAAGGTGAGGAAGGTGAATCGCAGGGGATTTGGGGACTTCTCAGGTCTGAATATACTATGTCTGGGTGGTCTTCTCTTTTTTTTCTGCAGAAATGGGATTCTGTGGTTTAAATTCACTTATTGAAACATATCTAGGTACTCACATAAGTGACATGTTTCTCTGCTGACCCACAACGGATCCAAGTCTCCTTTTCCTTCCATCTCACATTGCCATGTCTACTGTTGCATACTGTGAGCAAAGTGTTATCTCTCTGATTTGATAATGCTGTCCTCATTGTACCCTAGCTGTCCATTGCAGGACCAGGGCCTGTATTAGTTTCCTTCTCAGTTTGTGTCAGTATACTTTTGCTCAGCTTTGGGGAACACTGTGGGACTATTTGTGAAATGGCAGTGCTTTCTGCCGGGAAGATCATTATAGGCAGAATGCATTCCAATGTGCAAATTACAGTTCTGCTTATAGGGAATTTGTTCTGTTTAATATAAAAGAGCTTTACGAAAGGAAGGTCTCGCTGCACTTTCCCCTAATTTGGAGCTGCAAAGCTAACTTCCATGCTGTGCAGAAATGCACAAGGAGGGTTAAGTCAGTTTTAAAAGAGCATCAGTTGGGTGAAAATGTGTTTGACCTTCACAGGGTTCTTCAGTCATTCTTCAGCTTGAGTGGCTGAGTGAAGAGTGTGTCATTCTGTCATATAAAAAAAAAAAAAAGAGAGAGAGAAAAAAATTTAAAAATCGATCCTGTCTACCCCTGAAAGCCTTAGTTTTCATTGGCATCTAACTGACATAAATAATATTTGGTTGGGTTTTCATTGCTATTTTTATTTAAATGTTCTGGGGTATGGCAGCTAGCAGCAAGGTCCATTTTTATAGCACAGTGAATTCCCACAGTTCTGGTAAATATAATCAGATAAGGGGAAGTTGAACTTAAACCTTCTGTTGCAGTCAATAAAAGTAAACTTCATAACCCAAGACTATATCTCTATTTATAATTGCTAATTATAGAAATCTATTCAAGGACACTTTAAAACCAGGATTTTAAATCCATGGAATAAAAAAATAGAAGAACATAGAGATAGAAAAAGGAGACAGTGAGAGCTAAGAAATGAAAAAGAAACAATACAAAGCAATGTATTTTCTTGAGTTTTGTACAAGGCAAAATATTCCCAATACGTCCCCATTGTTCTTCAGTATTGCACTATATCCGTGACAGTGATCTTGCATTTCTGTAAAAGCTTGTTGACCAAATGGATCTAGGTGTCATTGTACAGATCATAGAAATGATAGGAAGCATAGGATCCTCCAAGGAAAAGCATACAGGAGGAAAATTATGTGTTCCCTGCATTTAAGGTTTGAATTCAAAAACCTATGTCTCTTTACCAGATTTGCTTTGGCGAGTCATGCAGTGTGTACAGATGCTGCCAAATGTTAGACATTCAAATTAAACTCCCAATATGGCACAAGATAAAATCCCTCGGAGAGCAGTTCAGGAGAGGAACTTAAACTTTGTATACTGAGCCATCCTCTGGATGAAATTGTTTAAGTGTCTTCTAGGAATTGTTTAAGATGTCCTAACTGGGGCATCACAGCTAAATGCTTAAAACCAGTCACATGGACAACTCCCACTGTCTTCTTGAGTTTCTCCTTTCTTTTACCTCTATTCTATATAAACTTGTGGAAGGAAAAATTTCCATGTGCTAAGGCATCTACCTTCCACAATACAAGGCAGAGAGATGCCTCAACGAGGACTAGGACAATTCTTGTCCCTGTGTTTTCTGGATCATGACCTTTTGCCAAACTCGTAAAAGACCAGGGTGTATGTTTCCTACTGATGTAGCTTCAGAGAAGAGCACAGGATATCTAGACAACTACATGCTAGAGATACCAATAAATTTAATTGATCGCTAACAAAATCCTTCCAGAGAAGCAGTGGTGTGAATGGTCCTCCTTACTTTCCTCTACAAATAAAAACAAGTATTTGAAAATAGGGAATTGTTAAATGTGTTCATCTTTAGTCAAAAAGAAGAAATATTTTGAGTTGGAAATATTTTAAATGGTCTAAAAGTGACAAAAATATATGTCATCCCTGTGGCGCAAGTCAGTATGTACAACTCATTATGCTTTTTTTTCTTTTAGAATCATAGAATGGTTTGGGTTTGAAGGGACCTTTAAAGATCGTCTAGTTCCAAACCCTCTGCTGTGGGCAGGGACATCTTTCACTGTATGATTGCCTTCATCCCAGCCCCAAAGGGCAGTGCCACCTATGGCTTGGCCGTGTGTCCAGGCTGTCCCCTGCAGCCCCGCTTAGCTCCATGGAGGTCCTGAGAGATGATGGGATCATAGCTGGAGGAGGCACGGCTGCAGGCTGCATCACTTGCTGATAAGACACAGTGTCGGTTAGTGACGTGACCCATTCGTTTTTGGGGTAGACTTCAGGTCAGATTTTCCATGGCTTAAAAGTTTCTTTAAATGTATATAGTGTGCCTCTTCTTCTCTGACATCTGTGATGAAGGGTTGTAATCTGAGAGAGTCTCCTGGTTACACCGCTGTTGTGCAGTGTGATGAAGAACACTTACTCCTAGGGTGTCCTATAATATCAGCCCTTAGTATATGTTACGGCTCTAAAAGAACTGAAAGCCAAGATATATTGTGTTCCCTTTGTAATTACTCAGTACTATTTTGACATCGAGTGATCCAATGGGTAATATTTGTAGTCTCCTTTATTAAACTCACACCTTAATGATTTTTAGGGCAGTCAGACTGAAACACCATAATATTTTAAAAAATATATTCCTATTCTATTGGCTAAAAAAGAAGAATTCAGACAATGACAGAACAACAAAAAAAGCCAAATAAAGTCAGAATCATTCACACTGTGTTTAAGATCACTTTTATAATTTTTTTTTTTTTTTTTTTTGGTGAATACAAGGTTTTGAGAACTATTTTCAGGAGAAAGAAAAGAAGAAAGAAAGCCAAGTATATTTAAGACTCCTTTAAGACATCTGGAGTTAATAATGATATACACTGTAGAAAGAACAACTGTGAGATGGGTGCAAAATGCCATAGACCCAGCTAATTAAAAATTAGGTTATTAGTTTTTAGTTACACTGCAGTTAGAGATAATGCTACAGAGAGCCTGAGTGAAAGCACGTTTTATATGGTAGTAGGAATTGCATTTTATGTGGCATTTTATTTTATTTTAAGGGGTGCTTCTATTTAGAGAGAGGAAGATTTCAATTATGAGTTAAAATGGACTCACTGTGGCTTTTCTGTATTTTAGGGGGGAAGAGGAGGGGGCAAGAAGGGTACAAACTTTCTTCCAAATTTGGCATTCCACCAAAACCAACACTAAACATTTGTGCCTCACCATAAAAGACAGCTGCCCAGATTCCCAAGACATGTGGGAATGCTTGACATCTATGGATTTTGTTTTCCAGGGCGATCAATAGAAATTATTCACTTGTTTTGAAAGTGTAGATCCAAATACCATTCTCAATGTGGTGCTAACTGTTTTCCAGTAAATTTATGGCCAGATTTCAAAGCAACTCAGCTCCTACATACAGAGGAAAAAAAAAGATATCCTTTTTAAAAGTATACAGCATGCTAAATACTTTTAGAAATGACTGTTACGTAAATTCTTAAATAGGTGCTGAGACCTTTGAATAAGTTCACACTAAGTCATATATACCGACACATGAGTGTCTATGCCTGAAGCACCTTGCTGGGTGTGGGTTTTGGACTGGAAACTCTTGTGTAAGAATCACAAGTGAAATCCTCCTGCCACTTGGGTCACTGATTGAAAGTTTATTTGGTTTTACCAGAGTCACTCTAAGCATCTTGTTGGTTTGTAGAGCTTCTATCATACCAGTGGTCCTGTATTACCTATAATAAGATAAGACAATGTGAAAAGTAAGTAATTTTGTTAATGTTTTGTTGAAATATCTTTAGCTGAAACAGGAGTTTTCGCTAGCTGAGGGAAGAAGAACTCTAGGGCAACAAAAGGAAGATTTGAAAAATTTAACCAAAGATATCTGGGATTGCTTGAAAAAAAATTGGTAGCTCATCCCCTAAAAGAAAATTATTCCACAGAACAAAATCCATAAATTGTAACTTCTTTCTCCCCATTTATCTATTTATCCATCCACGTCTGGGATGGACTACAGTAATAGGTCATTTTCTCTGCTCCTATAACAAGATCCAAACTAAAAATAAACTCTAATATAAAGAATAATCTACTGAACCTAACCTTTTTACTAAAAGCAAAGGCAAAGTGGCTGTACCTGTGCATAAAATCAAGCTGAAAGAGTCTTGATGCACATCTCAGTTATAAAGAGTCATTTGGGGAGTTCACAAATGCATACTGCCTTTGACTTGTATTTCTTGACTATATATATTTCTCTTTTTTTCAAACTGTGAGCTTTGTTTACAGAGAAGCATGTAGGAGACACTTGTGGGATCATTTTCCTATCACCCGGAGCTGTCAGCCAGCAGAGTGAATACAGTCCTTAGGCTAATTGAGGATAAAGCCAGGGAGATATTCCTCAGAGTGAAACACAATAAGACCTGCTTCTTCTTTTGGTTTTTGACCAAATTAAGTGCAGTGCAGTCCAAAGGATTTAATGACTATGCTCGTACTTCTAAGCTAACCAGTGCCAGAAAATATTCCTGGGCTCTGGAATACAATTGCCTATAAAGTTAAATTGTTAGAGTTGTCCCTAGCACAGTTTTGGTGCCAGGTAACCAACATTTCCCCAGGCAATTTCTGGGAACTGTTCAGGAGACAACGCGGGCCAAGGATGACTCTCAATAGGCAGTTTGGATGTGGCCACCCAGTTTTGGAGGTTAAAAGAGTTTCCCAGTAAAGAGGTGGACTGATCCGTGCCAGTTGGCTTCTGCATCCAAAACCAGCTCTGAACATGTATAATTTACTGGTATAGATGTGGCTTTTGTTTCCACATTGTGTATTGCATAATACCACAGAGCACAACATGAATATGATATAAAAAGTAAATTAAAATGGGAATGAAAAGTTCAATTAAACCAAGAACACTTCCTCCAGAATCTGTTTGGTAACAGATTTAGCAGGGAAACATTGCTTACTTGCGTCCATTTTGGCTCAGGAATTATTTCAAAATTAAGAACTTAACTGTGAATTACAAAATGCAGCCCCATCCCAGTTCTAATTAGTAGAGACTCGGCAAGTTTAGGAAAAACTGCGCAGCATCTGTCGGTTGCTCACTACGCAACACACATACATACAGATACACACGTAATTCAATGAAAATAAGCAATACCTAACACTTTGAAAAGGTCACTCAGTCTTTCTGGTGCAGACACTTTGCTCCCTTTGTGACCAGTTTCACAAAGAGCAGTCTTTCTAATTTCAGCCGTTTAAAAAGCTAACCTTTATGCTTTAGATTCCCCTCATCTCTGTTGACACACTCTCTTGTGCTGAGAGCTTTGCTCCTCAGGAAAACATCTCCTGCTCCCTCCCACCCACCATGCTAATCTTGACACAAACATCAGAACCTTCATCTTCAGTTTAACATTTCAAATGGGAATTTCTAAGCATCCAGTTAAAAAAAAAAAAAAAAGAAAAGAAAAGGAAAAAAATAAAGAGGCAGGGGGGAAATATCCTTTGGTTATAAGCAGAGCTAAGCAGAACACAGAAAACTTTCTGCACGTGGGCAGTGTTCAAACATTTTTATCAGCCCCAAGCGCCTGGGCAGAGAATCTGGCTTCTCCCAGGCATCGGTCCCCTGTGCAAGACAGGAGCACAGGCTACCATGCTGAGCTGGCATATGCCTGGGTGATGACACAGCAACCTAGCAGTCATGTAAAAGTAAAACAAAATCCAAACGCTGATCAGAGGCCCAGCAGTTTCTATTCTGCGTGACTGCCAAGATGATGTTGAGAAGATGAAGCAAGTCTACCTGGTGGTGAGAGCTGTCTGAATCTACAGGCAGCCTGAGGCACAGCTGGGACGCAGTCAATATCCTTGTAGTCTCACCTGGATGGTTACTCAGACATCCGTTGAATTGTAGAGCTGGTCATCTTTTTAACATGCAGGGTCTCAAGGGGAGAGGCAAAGTGGTCAGGACCTAACCCTTTAAAACCACATCTCACATTTTTTACTAAGAATAAAGGGTCCTCTCCCTCTGTTGCTTAATCAGTGGCAAGGGATCAAGCCAAATGCTTGTGTTGAGGAGATACAAAGACTTTTGGTCTTAGTCAAATGAGAAGGAGAAGGTAGTCCAGTACTGTGGTGCACATTCTGGGAGGAAGACATGGGGTGTATTCATCTAATAGAGTTGTCTGTATGTATATCTCTACCAATCTCCCAGCCTTCCTGTAAAGTCAACAGAGAGGAGGCAAAACTTTTAGTATGCCTCAACTTAAAGTAGCCCAGGAAAGTGATTCCCTGATTTCCTCTTCCTCTCCTCTGACTATGAGGGCAGCCCTGGCCGACTGCAGATTCTGTCATTGCTAGACCTTGTCGGTGTGGCGTGGTGAGGTGAGTCTCACCCTGGTCCTCCTGAAACGTAGCTGTTATGTGTTATCTTTTAAATTATTACACCAGGATATATTATCAACTGATCATCACACACAACAGACGTGACGTTTAGATCAGGGTAAGATTTCCTGAAAAGTGCTGAAAAGACAATACTCTGGCCTGCAATTCGTCATAACCGAAGGTAGAAGAAGGGAGTGGAGTGAAGGTGCACTTCATATTTCTTCAGAGGTCCTTGCCTTCTACTGCATTAAGGCAGCAGGATCTGTCAAGACTCATTCTGCAGTTTGGGGCCAGTCTGTCTTTTAGGGAACTTCTTATCACAAACATGGGTTATTTCAGCACAGGGTTTTGTTCCTAAAACTGGTCAGAATATGCTCAACAACAGCAGTTTTCCGCATTAGAAATATTTTTTCTTTTCTTTCGTAAAAGAAATGTGTAGGAAAAAAATTGACATCATTATTGTTGCAATCTTTCTATTTTACTTTAATTAATGTTTTCTTTGAAATCGTACACTTTTTTTTATCAAGTTCATTTTTAAGACCTTGCTTTTTCCTTATCTATTTAATGAAGTTCACCATATAATAAGAAAATGTGACTTCTGGTGATAAAAAATGATTTAAAAAGAAATTATTTTGTTACAAATATCTATTAAAAAGGACACAAATATCGACACACAAAAAATACTAATATAAACTCTGTAAAATGGATACAACTTCAAAACATAGCTTCCTTTTCTTCCAGAGATGTTTTCTTTATTTTTTTCACCAGTTTCTTTGTCTTTTCATTTTAGTTTCAGAATGAAATGAGGGACAATGAACTACTAAATAAATTAAGAAAGGCGCTTCACATATGAAACCTCATAAGCTTCACTTATTTTGTTTTCTTCACCTCATTGGTTCAATACAAACATGAATCTTAAAGAAGCTCCTGAAGGCCATGGAATAATATCACCAGTAGGATATACAGCTTCCTTTGTTAAGGAGAAAGGAAGGCTGATCCTTAAGAAGTCTTCTCCTAACACACTTGTAATGGAAAATACCATAGATGAAAGCAGTTGTTCCTTCTTTGTGCAGCTGCACTGAGTCTTGTGGGCAAAGCCACAGGAGATGATGCAGTTTCCGAAATGAAAACAACATACCAATTGTTGTCCAAACAAGATTTGGACCACACTCACCCATTCCTGTCTGATATGCTTCTCTTCTTGTTTCTTTCTGGGAAACTGGTAGCATAGGCGCAGAAAAAGCAAAGATCTTTTCCAATCTCTTTATTTATGCTGAAATCTAGGGAAGTGCCTCAGTTTCATCCCCTCCTTTTCATCAGCACTTTCAGCAGTGTGACACACTGGGAATGCAGCGTTCCTGCCTGAGATCAGTGCCTTCACAGAGGAAAAGGGAATATCATGCACATACATGGTGTTATCACAACCACTGCGTTCTTTGAAACCAACCTGTTCACTGCAAGTCTCCTGTTCAAGCACTGACTCATCCCAAACCTGCTTAACTGATGAAATCTGACAGCATCGCAGCTTGAATTGGCCCAACCTATTTAGCTTATGAGATCTGACAGGATCACAGCTGGAAGTGCCCCAGGAGATCTGATGGGATCACAGCTTGAGAAGACTTAGCTATAGACACAGCATATAAACATTGACCCAAAGATCTGCATAAAACTTGAATTACATCCTAAAATGAAACCTTGCCCTCAGCTTCAAGAAAAATGCAAACAACCAAGTACAAACTTTTATAAGAATATATAATTCTTCCTTTTCCATTCTTTCTTTTTTTTTTTTTTTTTAATATCTGCATCCACTTCCTCAGACAAGAAAATAAACCCACCAATGGATTACAGGATTGTCATGCAGATTACTTCCCAATCTAGCAAACCTAAGCGCATGAAGAAGCACGAAGGTTACTTTGAAAGTTTATCCAGCTTTCAGAATTTCTTTATTTTTTACAGGCCACTTTTGTGCGTGTGAAATCAACCTCCCCATTTCCAAAAAAGCAGATAAATCTCACCTCAACTCAATTCTGGTAACAAGATCAAAAACGACTACCACTTTTTTGTCTCAAACAGTGATTCTCTCTCTTTTTTAATTAGTATTATTCTATATTGCATTATCTGATGTCAAGAAAGTTACATGGCATAACGAAATACAACCAGCATATTTTGTTTTGATGCTTTCCATAAGCTAGCTTTGTGGAGATAGCTTTGGTTTGCTTCTCATAGAGTGATCATGAGGATCTACAAGGTTTTTGAATGTGACTATTGCATCACTCTACATTTGTGTTTTGGAGTCCATAAACGCAACCCCTTCCCCACTTTTATGCTTCCTGATATTGGGAAATAAGGTGATAAGAGATTTGAGTATTTTAATGTTAGTATGCAGGTATGAATCTAAGAGGTTCTAAATGAAAGAAACCAAGATATGTAACTTGATGTAAGTAAAATTATAACAAAAAGTGATGCATAATTGCAATTTAGACACTTATTAGATTAATGACTAATGAATGCACTTGGATATATTAGGATTGTAGGCATTCACTGTGATGATGTTGTCTTCCTCTCCTTCACTGTACTACTTTCATCGCGAGACTGCCTAAAAACCTCCATCAAAGACCAGAGCTGTTGCACAAAGGACTGTACAAACTGAATAAGAAGAATGTACCTAACTCAGAGACAGATCAGCAACTTTGCTCTCCACTTGAGCTAAATGAATTCAGAAAGATCCTTCTCACTCATAACATCAAATGAATTTTCTTGATTTTATTAAAGCTTCAGACTATGTTGCTTCATCAGTTACTAATAGGAATTCACTATGCCTTCCTGAAGAATTCACATTAAAAAGAAATTAATTTTGCACATCTGTCTTGCATGGAAAACATGACATACAGAAATGCTGAATAGCTTGTCAATAGCAACTAAGAAAATATCTTCAGATTAGCTTGTTTTCTATCATAAACTAAAATACCTCCTCAGCACTTGAAACTCAGCTAAAGTTCATGGAAATCAGGTCATAAAGACTTTCCTTGTCCATCTATCTAAAGCAGTGTTCTTCAACCTTTTCAGGTTACTGACCCGCCTTATTCAAGTAAAAATTTTCTCTGACCCTCTTACATTAACTATGAAAATAGGAGTACATAATGTATTTATGATAACAATGATATGCCTGTATAATTTAGTTGTGTGCATGTTTCAAGAGGTCGAGGGAGAACACTTGACCTTGAAGAGGAAGGGTGAGTGTGGAAGAGTTTCATTGCCTTTGTTGATATAAAAATTTTAACTGCCTTAAACTGACATTGCTTGTCTTTCATGACCATTGTGTCACAGCCCAGAACATAGGAAGCAACCTAAGGTGGTCGGTAAATATTCCTCAGTATTACAGGGTAAGATTTTTGGGTAGTAGTTTTCCTGTCCTATAACATATTTGAAAAAGATGAAAAAAAAAGTTTTGTCCAACTTTGACAAAGGGGTTCTTCTTCCCGTCTTCTTTCTTTAGCCATATATTTATACATTTCATTCAAGAAAGATTTTAATATACAGAAATTTTCATTGTAAAATTATCAACATGTCAGTGTTTCCCCCTACCTCAAAAAGTGTTTTCTGAAACAGCTAGTGCAGAAGATGGACCTGATAAAACACAACCACAAACTTTTGGCCTAGCAAGGTTGCACCTTATGTAAGGTTACATCTTATTCCTCACCTGTGCACCATGTGTGGTATTTGGAACATAATTGTGTTTGAATGTTGCATGAAGTTCATCAAAATCAGTCTCCTAATTCCTTATTTCTATCTCCAGCTTTTCCAGATGACTGTTCTCCCTATACAGGGAGACACAAGCTGCCTGTAGAATTCCTATTTCACAAACAAGAAAGTTGAGGCGGATAGTTTGGTATGGGCTGCTGGGGTGACCCAAGTGTATGAGGTTCCTCAACTTACATATATCCAGCCAAAGAAGTAGAGTAGTCAGTCAGATTAAAAAAAAAAAAAAAAAAGAAGTAGTAACTTAGCAGAACAGTTATTTTAGAGGGCTAGAGATATTCAGGAGTTGATTTATGTCTTCTAACTTAGACATTCATAATGTAGGTGTTGATGTCTGTTAAACTCCCTAGGCTCTTTTGAGGTGTGATGCATGTCAGCTAAAGTATACAGCTAAAGTATATCAGATGAATTGCTCCCTAAAAGTACTCAGCACCCCGCTTAACTGCAACGAGTGACTGCAGAGCCTGGGGTGACTTGCTCAGACGTAGAGGTCTGCTGAGTAGATGTCTGAGGCTAGGTGAGATGAATCCCGGATTGGGATAATCTATCAGAAAACCTGGTTAAACTCCCAGCTCTGCTGCAGACCTCCTGCTTTCAGACACCAGGGAAAATGTCACCTACAGAAAATAATGGCTGAATTTCATCCCTCTTCAGACCTTGCGCAGGAACGAAGGTGGTTGAAGTGGCCAGAAGGAGGGTGGTCTGAGCGTTGCTTCCACAGGAGCTGTACGAGTTCTTGAAGTATATTGTTTGAAAAATGATGGTGCATAAGTTAGTGAGGCTCCAGGGCAGTAGCTTACCCAGTGTTAGCATAGCTGACATGCTGACAGTTTATATGGAATTTATGTGCCCATTTACTCTGCTTTTTATGGGAAAACATGTTGTTACCTTACAGCTGCCACATCACACGCTACTTATCCTGCCTCAGAGCTACAGAGCACCTTCCTCGAGGAAATATACATACATCAAGAGGTTATGTATTTTTTAACAACATTGTAAGGGGGAAATAATAAAATATGCATTATACTGCATACTAGCAGCTTTTAATTTTTCTATGTAATTTATTTAGCAGATTTAACTTGTTCTATAACCATTTGCAGTTGTTCTCTTCTTTCCCATTCACGTATTTGGAGTGAGATACAGAGGTCAGGAGTAAGAAAGTATTTTCAATAGGATAAAGTAACAGTATGAGAATCTGTTGAGTTTCCACAATAGTACCAAAATAACAGGAATAAACATACAAAACATGGATGGTAAAGGATGCTTAACAATGTTGACTATAACAGTATATCAAATGGTAAATCAGATAGCAGAAGGCTGGAATTAGTGAAGGAGTTACAATCCAATCTTTCTATTACAAAAAGTGCTCCAAAAAGGAAAATAAAAAGAAATAATTTTATTACCATTATACCTTCTACCAAATTCTCCTACTGATATCCTTCCTCATTCACCTGATAACCCATGTTTCTGCCTGGAAATATTCCATTTTTTCATTTCAGTAAGGGAATAACCTGAAAAAGTTGTTTTATCCTCCTGAAGGGATGCCTTAAAACTGGTTTCATTAATGATGTGGGTAATTACTTGCTACAGACCCTAACATGAAGAATAGCCCAAAAAAGGCCATTGCTGGAGTGCTATTACATTCTGTTGAGCTGATGCTGGTTTAATTAGAACAGCTGATTTTATTTAATATAACCCCTGTATAACATTTATATTCTGCTAGGGGGTGAACCAGAACCTCATTTACCTGAGACTTGGGGATAAAAATGCACCATTGTCTCTCTTCCATGGCTCCAAGGGCTGAAAATCAAGAGCAATTTTTATATTTTAATATAGGATTGGAAAATTAGCTTACAATACAGTCAAAACTCAAAACCCAGGATTTCCCACATCTCCAGCACCAGCTATTGGTACAAAAGCATTTTATATGAAATTTTTTCAACAGAGTTTGCTGGCAGGTTCCCTTTCTTTTTCTCTGCCTTTACAAGAATGCTAAGATATGTTGGTGATTACATCTTCAGACCGAGAAAAAGCAAAGGTATAAAGCTGAGTTACACATTTGGATCTGAAAGTAGCAGTAATTACGAGTTACCTGAAACAGTGCGCTTGGGCTGCGTTCCCAATAACAGCACTAGGCTTTTCTGGAGGAAATGGCCAGTGTTGCTTCAACCTGACTAACAGCAATGCTGAGTCCTAAGGGATCATCTCCACATCAGCTGGACTCCCCTGGACAGAAAGTTATCAGCCATTACTGTATTTTGAATATGGAGACAGCAGAAAATCTATACACTTCTATACACAGTCCAGTTTCTATGTCTGACAAAAAAATCTACAAAAGTTTCAAGAAAAGTGTTTTTTAAAAAAAGTGCTGGGGGATGACATTTGTCACTATTTCACAGTAGCTCCAGTGCTGTGCTGATGTCTCTGTCTAGGTGTACATCTTCCTTAAGCCCTCGGGATTGTACCAGTTTGAAAAATACCTACTTTACGAAGGAGAATCCAGAATTTAGGAAGGCACCTAAATTTATGCAAGACTGGGGACTGAAAAACTTTGTTTTCTCTGAGGCAAAGGTTGTGTTCTGCTAACCCAAAATGCTAATTTTTCTTTTTTCTCATAGGATTTTCTGGCACCTAGTAGATCTCCGTATTTGGAGAAAGCAGAACTTTTGCTAACAATGTGTGTATTCATCTGTAGCCACACTCTGCAGAAGTTTCCTCAGATGAGCATTTTAGGATTTAGGACAGTGCCCTACATAAGTTCTGGAGGGCAACCAGAGAGACAGATGACAGAGAGCAGCCATGTGAGGTGTAAATATAACCTATGTTAACATACTGCCTATTTCAAATAAATGCTTTGATTTGCTTAGTGTTGCTTGCAGCAACTGACTTAGTTTTGCATATTAAACAGCAGTGGGTGTTTTTTGGGGTTTTTTTTGTATTTGTAATATTTTTTTTTTAAGTACAGAAGGATTCTCTTACCATGCTCTTATAACAATCAGGTGGTAGCTACCAAATGACTCTAACACATGTTGCCATTTTATTTTTTAAAGGTTATCCTCTGTGAGATGACAGTGAGCATTAGGGATGCTCAGACACAACATTCCTTTATTTCTGAATCAGAGTATGGAGAAAGGCTACTCAATCTGTAAATCCCAGGACCAAAGAGAGATTCAGTTGTATCACGGATGGCAACACTGAGAATGAACTTTATGAGGGAAAGTAAATAATCTGGTTATTGGGGTCCTTCTAAACTAGAGACAATTAGGAAGGAAGAATATTTTTGGTACGACTGGGCAGGTGAGACTCTTTGAATCAAGACCTTGGGGACACCTAGGTAAACTTTCTGAAGAAAGCTCATCTGAAACTTTGAATGCAAATGTGGAGCAGAAAGGGAGAACAAAAAGGAGCAGGCAGGTAAAACAGATCTTACTATATGTAGTATCAAGAATCCTAAAAGAAAGATAAAGAAAATGGATTAAACTGTGGTTTTAACCTTCCTTTAAATGCTTGAGCTCCTTTACCTGCAGAGTGTGGCCAGTTCCCTTCAGTGAGCTGAATCATCTTGATTCTCCACCTCCCTCTTTTTTCCCAATTTACAGACTTCCTTCCCAGCTGCTTAATGATACAGGGCCTTTTCTTCATCCCAGGACTCAAGTAATGAAGTACCACTGATGTTTGTCCCCCAGGTCAGAAATTCATTATGAACCTACCCACCATCCGATGAATTTTGCCATCCAGCCTCTAGTCAGCTATTAATTACACACCCTTTCCCTCTCAGAACAGCTCCTGCTGTAGCAATGTCCTGACATCCATTTTACAGATGGGGCTTAACTACAGAGAGATTAAATGTCTTATATCAAGCCACAAGTTGAGTGTACGTGTGACACAATTCTGCCCGGCCAACAGGTCCTAAGATTTGTCATCCTTTCCTTACACCAATGTCCATTAGTACTCTACTAACCAATAGGCCAGGAAAGATAAATCAAAAAGCCAGTGCAATCTTGTCACATCCTTTTCTGCACCTTGGCTGAGGCCCAGCACAGTATCTGTCTTGAAAGCAAAGAAAAGCGGTGACAGAAGCACCTTGCTGAACTGAAACCCAGTGCAATGCTCTTTGGCTACACGTGGAGGCCTTGTGCGAGGCCCCAAGAGGAGAAGATAAAAGAAACAAGGAACCGATTCAGCTAACTACTGCCAATAAAGAAATCTTGACCTACTTTTGCAGAGGATTTGTACAGCTCTCCAAGTTATGTGTGGCAGATTCTTCGGTTAGAAAAAGGCCTCTTCAGGAACATAAGTCCGTATAGTTTTGGTTTGTTTTGGTTTGTTTTCCTGAGAAAACAAATTGCATAAGGGCAAAGACCTTTGTTGTAAGACAACAGCTTAAATGTTCGTCTTGTATCACTGGAAATTAAATTTTAAGGATTAGTTGAACTCAGTGGAGAGACCGAGGGAACTGCCGCACAGCAGTTCTGTTCAGGACAGGGGAAGGTTCAGAGGAGAAGGTGGAGATTGAGACTGGCACAGAGCAGGTTGTGGCAAAAGAGCTCCACATTTGGATGAAATCTGTCAGACTCTCAAAATGAGCAGTGAACAGTAGAGGGGATCTGACTTAAATCCTGGAATTCCAGAGTTTTGTTACCCTGGAGGGGCAGGAACCCCCTCGCCCTCCATTTAAACCAGGAATGAAAATTCTCCGTTTAGGTCATCAAAGTTTAAATGAAGCTGTCTGCACGCTGCAGAAGATAAGCATGCTTTCATTAACTTTTCTGGCATAAATGACATCACCAATAAAAAAAATGATAATAAAGTAGCTTGGTTGTTGCTGTTGTTTTATTAAGCTATGAGATACAAGATATCACATAAGAGTCTTTTACATTGACATGCACCCAAAATTACCAATGTTAAAACAAAGCCATGTGTGAGAAAGGCATGAAAAATGTTGAGTCATCCCTAAAATACCCCAAATGAGTAATTTTGAACTCCTTCAAACTCTTGAGTGGACTCACTTGTAACTTTCCAGATAGTTAAATCTTCACCTTAAAATTAAGTGATCTGACTTTCATTAACAAGTATGGCCTGAATTTTGAAAAAGGAGTAGTAATTTGAAATATCTCATTTTATCAGTTGCCTTTATTCGCATGTACTGAAAATCTGGCTCGTTTAAGTAGGCTTGACTATCTACCTGGAAATTAAAACAGCCAAAATCAGTAGCCCATTTTCTAAATTCAGGTCTAAGGTTGATTATGCTTTTAACAAAAGAAATGAATACATTTCATTCCAGTTTTTACTGAAAACTGAATTGAATCTTTACTTGGAGGTTATAACAACATTCCTGGTTCATAAATGTTATCTTGTAATATTCTTGTATTTGTCTGTCAGGCTGCTACTCATTAAATTCATTCTCTAAGCTATTTGAGGTGTGACTGGCTTTTGGTCCCTATTGTACCCTTGCTGTAGTGGAACTGTGATGTGTGAATCGAACCCTTAGATGCAAATAATAATCAAAACTCCTAATGATGTTAATAATAAGGGTGATTTTTTTTTTTTTTTTTTTAAATAGCAACTTATATATGAAGTTAACCAAAATATAATGTGGAATCCTGGTCAACTTGGATTATAATTAGACTATGATGATATGTTTGCTCAAAATAATTAGTCTCTGCATGATATGCATTATGAGAGCTTTTATTTCTTGTGGAAAACTAAAAAAACCCCAAAACCAAACAAACCTAGACAAAAAAATTACTGTCTTAAAATCAACAAGAAATGTGCTGTGTTTTCAGAGATCTCCAGTGTTTAAAGAAACCTAAAGCATAATCCATGCGAGTCTCTGAACATTAATGGACATTCTATGATTTGCTAGAGTCATAATATAATATATTATTCGTTCAATAACTTAGGAGAAAGCAATCAATATACGGACACTACAGACTCCTAGTCTCAGGGTTCCCTACGGAGCTTTTGGCTTCTTCTGTAATGGGCTGTGTTGTTTTTAGTGCTGCAGTGGCATCGTTTAACTTAACATGACAATTCCTTCACTCATCTGCTGCGAGGATGTTTGCCAGTCAAGAGGAGAAACATTAAGTGGAATAAAACTAGAGGAGTTAAGATGAAAAGCATTTCCCAAAGGCACAAGGAGAGGTTTCCAAGAATACAGCAAACTGAGATTTAGGGCGATGATCGACCTGCAGCCAAAATAAGGTAGGAAAAGATATATATAAACCAGGTTCAAATCTAATTTACATAAAACTGGCTTTGTTCTTCTCAGAGAGGACAAAACAGCAAAAGGCCTAAGGGTTGCCTCACTTCTTTTGGGGGCTTTTCCAATCAGTGAAAACCTAGACTAAGAGCTTAATCTCACCCTCCGTCTCAGTTTGTGGTGAGGGGCTCATATAAGAGGAGATGACTGCACAGGAAAAGGAGAGGAGGGCTGGCCACAACACGTGTGTTATGGTTGTTTTCCACTCTCTGCAGTGATGTGGGGAATGAAGAATTCATTTGAGCTGTTCTGAATGTGCTTTCTTTCACGTTATAGCACTAGGCAAACCTATAACTGCCTCAGGCTGTATTAACCCTACAGGACAGAAGCAGTTCTGTATTGAGAAAGGCATGGGCAGCGCAACGTGTTGGTTTTCTGTTTCTCCATACCTTATATTAGGAGTGAACGTATGCAGTAAGACTAGGAAACTTATTCCCCTGAAACCAGTTAATTCCTCTTTACTGTCTACAGTCTGTAAGGAACGAGTTACAGGCAGGGACTGGAGCAATTTATCAATACCAGAAGTTAAAGAACTCTCAACTGGCAGATACTCAAGCAGTGAGATGATTTGGTCCGTGCAATTAATTTTTAAATGATGGTTATGAAGGCTGTGGGACTTAGGATCAGTGATTTGCATTTCAATAAACACCAGTTCAGAAATTCTTAAGTGTTGCTGGAGAGCAATTGATGGCTTAACAAACTTTATTAATTTTCAGTTGAATGTTTAGTGTGGTTCCATTTTGAAATGGGATATGGATCAATGCTCTTCTTGGCAATGGTCAAAACTAAAAAGGTTGGATTCAGATAATTATAGAAGCTTACATATGTATCCAAAGCCTATCTGACAGGCTGATTCTAAAGTCTTTGGTTTTGTTAAACTTAGCTATAGTCATTATTATCTCAGTGCTGTTTATATACAGATATCCAGGCACTGTGAACCATTTTTATGTTGGTTATCTTCTGATATGTGTCTACTAAAGATTTTTGATGCAAGAGGATGTTAGCTATGCACCAAGCACATATTCAGACCCATCATTATTAAGCACCTACTTTAGCCATTAAATCAAATTTCCACAAATGCTATATTTGACCATTTCCAGATCACTTGTTTTGATTATATGATATCCTTAATAGCTAAGTAAAACCATGATCAACCCATACGTATTGTCTCTAGGCATGAAAGGGAATGTCTTCTTCGTAGGCTGCAGACATCTTGCCCGTTACTCTGTTGTGCACCTTCTTGTTCCTTAAGTTCCAATTTGCTTCAACTGCACAACAGTCTTAGGCAGACTTCCTATTTCTCAGTCCTTTAAACCATTTCTCCAGTAACCCTGTGCACCACTTGTTTTTGTTGCATGTAGGTAATTTTACCCTATGCACCAGTTGTTCCCTTGAAATCAAAGGCTTATCCCATACGTAAAGCTGAAGAATCCCAGTTCCATTTCCTTAGGATCAGCTTCTCTGCGGCTGTTATGATCTTGCATTTTTCAGCTCACGTTTATATGCCAGAAACAATTAAGAAAACATTTGTTTCATACATGGTACCCATAAAATCTCTAGCATCACTGAACTGCATTATTATTTCCCCTAGGAAACAATTCTCAAAAAAAAATACAAATGAAAACCACAATCTATATATTTACATTATTTATAAGTTCTCAAGGATTATTTCCCTGTACTAAAAAGAATGGAGATATCGCTACATAGGAAATCTGGGAAACTTTTTTTTTTAATCCAATTTCTGCAAAAAAAAGAAACAACACTTTCTAGTCATGCACAACTATAAGTTGTGTAATGGTGGAGTGAAGAAACATGATGCTTCTTTCATTTTCTATATCTCTTTCCACCTCTAGAAAAAAAATTAATTTTCATCATATTTGGCAAATATAAAGGCATTTTCATGAAACGTCAGCTCTTAGCGTGATAAACTTTTTTAAAACACTGGCCCTCATTGTATGAATTGAATTTCTTTTGAATATGGTATTAAATACTTTGGGGAAAAAAAAAAAGATGAGAGAGAATGAGTATGAAAATACATAATCACATATATGCATACAGCTCATGCAAATATATATAAGTATATATGTATAGAAGTATATATACATATACATACCATGCTAAAAGTCTTTTAATTCAGATATATACATGTACATGCATACATATGCCTACGCTAAAATGTTAGGTTAATTTTTTATTTGAAATGGAGGTTTCATTTCAATACAATCAAAGTGCAACTTAATGTAATGATGCTCTTTTTCATTAAGAAAAAATTGTAAACACTTCATCTTTGTTCTGTACTGCAGAGGTTCGTGAGAACCAAAGTACGATAGTCTGTTGTTACAAGATGCCTTAAAGGCAGAACATAAACAAACATCCTAATCGGCAAATTGAAAATTAGAGTTCATTTTTTTTCCCTCTAATGAATGCAATTCCACCAGCAAGTATTCGGCTTCATATTCATATTCAGCTCAGTGAAAGCAAAATTGTACCAGTGGACTAGACGGATGGCTAGTTTCTCCCAAAATATTGTGCTCAGGACTGTGTCTTTGAGACAGAAGCTTCCTTGACAGGCACTGCCAAGTCTTTTCCGAGCCTATGCAGAGGTAATATCTTTTAGGCAGAACACACAACACCATGAGGCATCACAGTCCATTCCAGCAACAATGTAAAATGCACAGGAGTTGTGCTGCAGAAATTTTGATTTGACCCAAAGTTAGAGGCAATGAGGAGAAGGCAGAGAGCAGGATTTGGCAGCTCAGCTGAAGTGGGGAGAATGGGAAGCCCTGAAAAGCAGGGCATGGTTTTTGCTCTGTCGTTTGTCTTGGACCATCTGCCTGACCCAGTACAGCCAGCCCCTTGGGAGACTTTAAGTATGGACATGGAAAACGGCTTCAGAAAAGTCTATCTGTTCTGTGGATGGGATTCCAGCATGAACACTTTTTTGGGTAACAACAACTGTTGCTCTAGCTTAATTTACAAGGAGAGCCTCCCATGAGAGTGGTAATGAGCCCAAGTTTCTATATGCCTGTGTAAACAGGTTACATGAGCCAAAAAAACCCAAGGCAGACTCAGGGAGCTTGTGCATTCCATTGCCACAGCTGAGCTGAGAGCCACAGCAAAGAGCTCAGGCTGTTGGAGAGAGATCTGGAAGGGCTTCATGCTCTGAGATACTTTCTCAGAGCAAAGACCATAAGGAAAGTATTTAGCACAGATATACAAAGTGTTATAGTGGCCCCCTATGGTGGGCATGCAGTATGAGTAACTTCTTTCACTGTAGTCTGGTATTTCAGTTGTGGTTTATTGTCTTATATTATTTACAAACTTTTTCTGAGTATTAAATATTATTTTTTAATTAGGAAGCTTACTTTGAAAACTAAGTGGAAACTATTTGCAGTTACTTATCTGGAGTTTTGCATTATGTTAGGGCTAGACTTTGAAATGCAGTTGAGAAAGATGAAGCCCTTTTCTGTGCTTCCACATAGGATTAACACAGGGGCAGGAGGAAGAGAAGTGTAAGCAGAATATCTTGGAATTGCCTGGACCTGTATTACAACCACATCCCTGTTTCCATGGGGAAAAAAAGATAAACACTTGCAAATAATTTACTATAAATAAAAGACACCGTGGCTGTTTTCAAACCATGCAACTTAGATAATGCTTCAATTCTCCCATCACACCATTTTTAACAGGATAGAGACGCAATCTTATTTAAACGGAGTGTTAAATTTTCAGACTCCGCCTTCTGCATGAGAACTGTCTAGCTTTAAAAGTCCATCCTTTTTTCAAGGGGTGCTGCCATCCTGAACGAATGAGGCAGAAGGATATAACTGGCTTGATCATGTCAGGCAGTGAGTAATGCTGATGTCAGACACCAGCCCCGAAAGATGCTGAAATTGTAAGTCTCGGTGGTTTTCTGGTTTGAAATGCTGAGTTGAGGGATAGTGGATTATGTAGCTGAAGAACTGCTGAAAACGAGTTGTCTTGGTTGTGTCAAAATCTCCTCTATGATGAGCCTGGAAACCTCATCATGAGTCTCAAGAAAGCCATTTCTTATGCTAATTATTTCCCTCAACTCTGCATCCAATTTAATGTGTCATTTGAGATTCAGATACTCTGCACATGCACAAGAGTTGAATAACTGATTGAATGTACACACCGGGTCATACAGACCTGCTCCTCTGAAAAAAATCCTTTCTAATTCTTTCATGAAATCACCATGAAAGAAAGTGGTGCAGTACCAACACCACAACTAGAAATACTCCAAATACCTGAAGGCCTGCATCAGAACTACCCTTCAACTCTAAGGTCCATCTCAGACAGCCTATACGATTTTTTTCTTCATCCTCAATGGGTGCCTTGATTCAGAAAGAAGTGCAATATTCAGCCCATTGCTATTTGAATCAGCAAAGCTTAAAACAGTTAAAGTGAAAGTTTGTATTAACTTTTAACAACAAATCTGATCAGCCTTCTCCACTTTCACACTTTTCACCCTTCTGTTTTCTTTCATCTCAAAGAGAACAAGCTCTAAGGAAGATGCTAAAGTTGTCCTAATAAATTCTGTCTGACCAAAAAAAACCCAAAACATAAAACCCAAAACCCAAAACCACCCACCTTCAAAAAATCAGAAACCTTGCATTTACTTATCATGTGGAAAATTTGGAATACATTTTGTTAGTGAAATGATTGTCCTTTTTTTCAATGCCGTTACTGTGATGAATATTGATCTGAGTCATCTTGTCCACACATTCTTTTTCCCTTGCTTGTCAAAAGCATGATAATGATCTCTTCTCTACAGTTAAAAACTACAAGAATGTCTGCACTGCAGATTTCAATATACTGTAAGGATCTCTGAAGTAGCATATAACAGAAATTAGACCAGAAACCAGGTCTGCCCAGTAATCTACACTTCCTCTGTAGAGCACCTTCACGCAGTATGGTATGCTGGCCTTCCAGGTCTGCACAGCTCAGACAACCTGTTGACTTTGCTCACTTTTCAGTAGATTCAGTTCACTTTTTGTCTTTTTTCTTATCTAGAAAATGGGAAGGTAAAGGGGTAATCTCTCCAAGGCAACTCTAAACCAACAGACTTTCCATGTAAGATATTATTTTAATGCAAAATACCATTTTAACAGCAACTGTTGACTGAGGTCTGGGTTGGTATTGTCTAGGTTAAAGGTGAACAGCTATAAATAGAAACTGGTTTAATCCCTAGTTCAGGTCCATGCAGCCAAATTTTAGGACAATGTGCCTCCAGATTTTAGAGATAAATCCATTTTTGCATGAAGCCAAATACTTAGCTGTGCTGCTAAGTAATGAAGAACATGTGTCTGGATCAAAACCATTGCTCAGACACATGAGCATAAATCATGTTATGGGGATGTTCTCCATGTAGGAATTGTTTACATGACCCTTATGTCCAGGTTTCAGTGACTGCCCTTCTCAGCATATTTTTTGACCCTCGTAAATACAATTTTTTTTTACCCAGTGTCTGGCACCAGATAGGGAGCTGCTCTAAGGGTGAACCCACTGGTACTTGGAGAAGTTCATGCCAGATAACAACATTAGTCCCACAGCAGTTTAAGTAAGTTTAACGCAACAAACAACAAAATAAAAAAGTAGAGACAACAAGCTGACAGCGCCTGCTGACTTCGAGCCAGCACTTAAATTTTTTCCCTAAGGTAAACCCTCCAACCCGAGAAAGCATTTCATTTATGACAGAGCAGTGCAGTGGCAGCAGCAGCCAACTTTCAAAGTAATTATTGCTGTTAAACTGAAGTGGGCTTTAAACATTTCATTCAGATCGATTTATTCAAAAGTGTTTAAGGCTCAGCCAAGTTTACTACTGGTGTGGTCGTGGGACACTTTACGGTTTATCATAATGTTTGATCAGTTGCAGTGGGACATGAACAGAGGTGAAATGCAAAGGAGGTGGGAAAAATCTGTTGGGTGTTTTTTCTGTTGTCGATATTTCCATTTGTGGAGCCATTTTTGTGGTTGACAAGAGATGGAGGAGGTTGGGGGGAGTCTGGAATGTAAGGCAGAATTAACTGTTGAACACCTCTTCTATTCTCCAGTGGAGGGTTGAAGTTTATGAAAGATTTTAAATCTTTCTTTTCCTTCTTAATTTTGAGTCTTCCTTTTACTGCTTTTTTCTTTTTTCTTTTTTTTTTTTCCCCAGCCCTGTCTCCAAAGAAAGCAATAAGCCTGTCAAAGAAGGAATTAATTAAGCAAATCAATCAGTCAGTTTTATTAAGGAATTACAAAGCCCATGTGCAGCATTAATTATTCAGATAATGGGACATCTCTAAGCCTTTCTTTTCAATTATTGATAAGCCGCTATCTATCATCCTGACTGTTTTAGTACTGATTTAGTTGTGAATGAAGCCAGGTCATTCAGCCATAGCATATGCCAGTTATGAGAGTTGCTAGATGACTAGGGGCGGGAGAGAGAGAAAGATGAGAGGTATCGTTTATTTCCATCCACAGTGATTGCAAATATTAAATATTTCAGGGCACGTGCCTTCTTCTGAGCTGCAGATGAAAGGGAAACTGTCCTTCCTTGCTGGTATCATCTGGGTGATCACCTTTGTTCAATGAGGCAATACATGCCCATTTTTCCCTCTGTAATATCCATGCAACTTTTCTGTTGACTTTATGCAAGGTTCCCCACTAGTTCATAAGGCCTGGAAAAATGAGATGCCTTTCCATTGTCACAAGAAAGTTATCATTTTGCATCTGCTGATCAAGGCAACTGTTCTCATTTTTCTCTTTACTAGGAATTTCATGACAACTGCTTTAATAGAGAGCCCTTCTGCAGCCCTGGGCTTATTTGTCATGCTCACCTCATTAGATATAATATACAGGGAGATATTCTCCTACCTACTTTCATAAGTGGGGAGCAGAGGCACTGACCTCATAATGTTGAAACTCAAGCAATCAAACAACAACTTCTTCATCACTGAGGAAAAACGAGTACATATAAATAGTTACTGATGGGAAAAGGACCTCATAGTAAAGGAAACCCTGGTTCTCAACAAAATTATCTCGTAATTGAGAAAACTCACATTCCACTTGAAAGCAGCTGCAGAAGGCAGAAATTCTGGGAAATATGATGAGCATTGTGCAGTAGTATAAAGAAAACAAGCTTCATTTATTACTGCCCTTCAGATTATGTAGCCATTTCAAGACACTTTCCATTCTTTCTAAAGTCTGAAAGACTACTCAATATAGACTACCCAGTAAATAGAAAAATGTATAGGGTATAGGTCTGGCTTATAGGAAGGTTGTATCACCTTGGCCTATGGTATATTTTCAGGCAAATGTGATCCTACGTGATTTAGTCTCTGGTAGGTGGACTATGGGTGGATGTTCCAAGAGTCTGGAAACATATTTACACTGTTCAGCTAAATCCACACAGAATAGGGATGATGTTTCTTCCCACCCACCAACAGCTCCACTTTCTGCCATGGTGTTTGCAGGTGCTAGAAATGAGGCAGGCCCAGGTGCTGTGTTCTGCACACCACATCGGGGTGCAACCACTGGGCTCCTCTGCCCCATCGCCTCTATCTCCAGGATACACACCTGCCAGTTTTAAAACCATCTGTTCCTATATTTCCTGCATTGACAAGACAGGAGTCATACTCCAGGGCATAAGCGTATCTCCAGTTGAGGTCAGGAAGATATTTATTGAACTAAATAACTGGCTTGGTTAAATTGACTGTGTGCCTCTCTGTGAACACCCAGCTTTTGTCAGCATGTGATACTGTCTGTTCAGGATTAGAAATGCTAACGTCCCCCTTAATGAGCAAAGACTGCTCATTAAACACGAGTGTGTTCTCCCAGTCCTTCTACCTTTGCACCTGGTAGATCAACATGAGGATTTGCAGCACTGTAGCATTTGCAGGAGGTGAAACTCAGAGGGGTAGAGTGCCATCCCTTCACTCTATCAGCTTGGCATAGATATGTAATGAGAATTCATTTCTATCTTGCTATGTGGGTTGTTTTGCTTCAGCTCTCAGCTAAAAGGCATGAATGAGAGATATTGAGAAAATTAATGACAAAGTTAGGAATGGGAACTCTTTCTCACTTCAAAAAGTTCAGTGTTGGCACAAACCTTGACCTTGAATATGAAGATGCCATCCAAACCTTCTTCTCATTTTCATGTAGAAACCTAAAGGTGTAGTTAGTAGCCTAAAGAAATGTTGCTTAGACAGTTATAAATTCAATTTTACTAATAAGAAGCAATTAGGGTTTGGAAAAGAACTGGATGAAATCTGTGAATTAAAAGCCGGGGGCTTAAGGAACTAAGCTTCACAGTTCCTGGACATTTTTATTTGTTACTATATGCGAGAAATGTGCCACTTCTTGTAACTATGTGGGCTTTCTGTCTTCCAATGGTGTCTATTACTCGTCCACTGACAGCTGCTTTCTGGCTGTAGCCTTAGGCTCAGCACATACTGTTATCACTTTGCCTCACCAATGCTGTCCTGTTTTGACTTTTGCCAAATTGTGTGTCATATATGCTAAAAAATCTCTGCAGTTAAGGGAGCAGAAGGGGGAAAAAACCCCAAAGAGTAACTGTTCAGTACGGTAATGTAGAAATAACAATAACTTTAACATATATAGATGGACATATTTATATATAACCTCTGCATAATACTATAGCCAACACCAACTGCGGCTCACGAAAGAAGTAACTTTAATGTAGCTAGGACAGTAACAAGGCAATGCCTTTGGAGGTAACAAAAGCATTCCATCATTTCACAGTATTGCCACTGGGCTGGTACCTTTGACAGTTCACCTTCAAGTGACCAGATGTTTGTTTTAAAGGAACACAAAGAGGTATCCCGTTTTTTGGGGGTTATGATGTGTGACATACTAGATGAGGCCAGAAGCATGTTCTTGGTGTGGGTCAGAAGACACCTGTGCCCTCATTGGGATCCCTTTCTGTTATTCTCCCTCTGAAAATAAAAAAGTTCCCAGTTCTGTGATTTAAGAAGTGCTCAAAATGAAAAGCTGGATCCAGAGTCCAGACTTTCTTTGGAAAAGCAGACAGATCTGCTTGCCCAGTCGAGCCTGTGCGTTCTGCTGAAAGAATGCATTGGGAAATGGGATAATTGTTTCCAGTGTGGAGGGAGCACCACCAACAGTCAGTCCTAAAAGATGATGGTGTTGAATGACTCCTTTCCCCAGCAATTATGGTGCAGTATGAGCAGCAGTATAAAGCCTGTATGCAACCAAAACAGGGTCTACAGCCATGTCACCTATATGACATCTCAGAATATTTCCTGAAGTGGTCAAATCTCAAGGGCTGATATCTCAAATTCTTGCAAGAAAAGTGCTATTAACTGTCTGAAACGAAGTGTTTAAGGCTTTGTCTAATACCAAAGATTTTAATTCCCATGTCAGAGTGCTATCTAGCACTGTGCTGGGGTTTGATTCAGCAGTCAGTCAGATAAGAATAACCTCATCACTTTTCTGCATCTTTCATGGTTTAACTGCAGGTCTAAATTAGTGAAATTCCTACATAGGGCAATGAATCTTGTCCTTTACGCATACGCTGAATTTGGCTTGATCTAGATGCAAAACTTAGTTAATGAATGTAATTCTTCACGTTCCTTAACATAATAAAAGTTTCCAGTGCTACAGTCAGTGCAGAAAAATTACTTTCTATGTTGTGATTTGTAATGTTCTGATATTCAACAAATACAAGAAAATGATGATTGAACTGGATATTTATAGCTATATCCCCCATGTGCATCTGTCCTGATTATCTAGTTGCAGGACTGAAACTCTAAGGAAGATCACTGCTTCCCCCAGTTTACCCACTAATCAAATGTATCCAAGCAATAACTTCAGTCATGCAACATCTCAGTCAGCGATTTATGTTTGTTTGGTTTTCCCTGCATTCCTTTAGGATAGACTCATGATTTCAGTGATCAGATAGTGTGTTCATGTCTGAATATTATATCATGTTATATCAAGTTTATCCCGATATTGAGGGAAAAGAAAGACCTGATTTGAACAACCTCAGCAGTCCTCAGATGTTCATTATTTTTAATTTTACTGACAGACTTTGACACCTTAATTACAGAAGGACGTTATTGTGGCAGGTACTTTACAGGCATGGAACAAAAAAATAGCCCCTGCTCCCAAAATACTGGGCAAGAGAAAGGCAAAACCTAAAGAACCCTTTAGGAATACATGGAACAACAAAATGCTACTGGTTATTGCTGTTGTTAATGTATTGACGGGCTTCTGTAAGGGTATTAGGGTAAGTAAGAGCTTTAAGGAGGAATATGAAGGAGACTGCAGAGGTGTTATGGCTCTTGTTTATAGGAAAGGCCAATGAAACCCCATGAGGATAAGTACAGTGGAAAGCAGAAAGTGATTGAAAATTCCACAAGCTGATGATGCAGGTTAAACACCATATGCCAACTGGAGGTCAGAATTAACCTCTTGACAGCAAGTTGAAAAATTATGTACAGAAGGGATCCTGAGCTATGACTGTCTTTTGTACTTGGTGTGAGACACAACAGGGAGAGGGTGAAGAGATGAAGGAAAAAGAGAGACAAGCCCAGGCTGTCCATCAAGAAAAATGTTGTCTGCAGCATTCTCACCCAGATAAAAAGGATGTTACAGAACTTGAGATACAAGGTGGTGAGAGGAGAGGTGAGAGTTTTCCAGCATGGATGGATGTGAAAAGCCATATTGTAGAGATGACCTGAAGAAAGTATCAATCAGACTTACAATGTGAGTGCTGAGGGCCTGGGATGATCCCTGTATCACAGATGTCACATAAGTTTGGTGGGCTAGACATAAATGAGCAAGATGGTGGCTACCCAGAGCCTGGCCTGGTGGAGCAGGAGGTGGGAGGAAGGCTCAGCACAAGCCCTCGCTTCAGATCCAGCCCACAGCAGAGAGACTCAGGAAAAAAGGACATGGAGGTTGGACTTGTCTTTCAAATTAAAATATTCAGAAACAGTTTTGACAACTGAATTTATGCTCACCACAGTTGAAACAACAAATTAAAGTTTTCTAGATCAGTTGCCAACTTGTCAACATTTCAGTCTTCATAACATTGCTATTTTAACTCTTCCTTCATAGTTTTGTTTGTTTGGTTGGTTGGTTGGTTTTTAATGGTATGAGCATATTGGTGAATGAGAACTCTTTAGGTTCTTCAGTTTTCCTTTGAATGATGTCTTCTATCCCTTTTTTGGATCTGATGTCTTCCCCCTCCCCCCCAGTTTTACTACTTCTCCTTTTATCTATTTATGCAATATCCTCTTCCAACTGTCTTGTCCAGATGATTCATTAACAACTGGACTAATGGCCCTCTCATTCCTTAGCAGCTGAGAGGGTGAGAGAATGAAGGGGTCAGGCCATCAGCTGCCGCAAATTGGTGCCGCATCATTGGTTTAATTGAAACAGTGCCAGTTTACACCAGCCGAGAATCTGAGCCTGGGGCTCAGTTCAATCTAAGCACAAGGAAAGCAGATCTCCAGTCTGTTCACCCACCTAAAGTTTGTTACCTAAAATATGTTAAAAATAAAGTTGGTTACCTATTGGCTCTTCAGATGAGCAGTATGCAATTAAAGAAAAAAGAAAAGCATCAGCATCCACAGATTTGCTTTCTTTCTGATGACCCTCTCAAAGACATCAGCGTCTTCACACTTTATGTATGCACATTTGGTTTTGAAGAAAAAAAATCAAAATAAACAGTAAGATCTAGGACACTGTCACAGCTCCATTAACTTAGTATAACAATGTGTCTTTTACACTTCAGTTTGCTGATGGTAACACTGTTTTTGGTTCATAGCACATATATTTTGCATTAGTGCTTTTACAGACTAAGAAATAGATTGTAGCTGCAAACATAGAGTGACTTTGGTAACCCTGCTGGGGGTTTTACACCTAAGGGTTTAGAACAACAGACTTCAGATTTTTTTTTCCCCATTAACTGCTGGAAGGAGCAGAGATAATTTCTGATACTGAATTCTTCCGTCTAGCCCTTCCCTTTCAATTTCTATTGAAGTGTGACCATATGACAAAATATGTGTGTAAACCACAGTAGTGTTCCTACTGTTTACTGTAGGGAATTAGACGACCAGCTTCTCTTGCCCTTGTGGTACACATTTTGTTTATTCCCATGGACTGAATGAGTTAAAAAAAAATTAAAAATTCATGTTCTATATTTAATTTTAGTTTATTTTTATCTAACAAAAGTATCAAATTTCACTGTATGCAATGCAGGCTCACCTTTCTGAAAGTTGTCAAGATTGGCCCATGGATAGCAAGATGGCAGACATTTGGACTTTGACATCTGCTCTGAGAAAGCAGAGATGATATTATAAATTAGGGGGAAGGAGGAAGGAGAATGACAACAGAAAAAAAAACTGAGGGTCTGTCTCCTTTTTTCCTTTTTTTTTTTTTTTTTGGCAAAAAAACTGAAATAGAAACAAATGTAGATGAGGGGGGCACTGAGCCATATAGAAGAGAGTAATTATCTACTGTTACAGGCCTTATTATCTCTCCAAATGTTTGCTAAAAATTCTATTGGGCAACCATCTGGACCCTGAGCTTTAACAGTGGATACAGCGTGGATTGTTGCTTTAACTTTTAGATAGGAAAATTTCTTTCTTTAATTCTTTCCTGTCATCCTGTGTTAAATAATTTAGTTGAATGTCTCCTAGACAGCTTTCTGAGTCCTCAGAGTGAGTGTATTCTAGGTGATATCATCATATAAAATATTCTTTGAAAGCTTATATATATTTTTTTTTACCACTAGAGGATCTGAGGACACTTTGCCATCTGTTGTAAGGGTTTGCTAATGCACCTATTTTCTCCTCTATCCCTCTCTTTCTCTTTTTAAATTACTAGGCTTAATAATTTGCCTAATTGGTAGCCTCCCCCCACATCTCAAATTATGTACAATGCATATTGCTTCAACATCCTCTCCGTGTATGAAACCTAGCACTTCCCCTCTAAGAATTTCCATTGTTGCTGTATTACTGTAGTTTTGAACAGCGAATATAATTTCCTTCATTCAGGCTGTGATAAATAATTCAATAACATGTCATCAATAACTATAGACCAGTTGCTTAGCTTGAAACGTGTCTGTAGTTTGCTGTGAAGGTCATCGCTATCAATTATGCACCTATCTTCCATGGAATGTTCCAATTTAGCATTACAATAATAACAACAATAAATGATCTTTGTTCTTATGAAGGATATTTCGTTGGCATAGGTTTGCAACCGTTACGCTTTTTCCTAATTTCCAGACAGGCGGTGTAAGACACTGAGTTTTAACTGCCTTGCCCAAAGTCACAATACTGCATGAACAGCAGAACCAGAAATATAATCAGTGACCTAATGTTCTGCACTTGCCTTTGGATATTTTCTATGAGACAACGCGATGACCAAGCCGTGAGGCTTCTCCCATGACACTGAATCCGTACCGCCTCGCCCCTACCAAGTGGTGGCTTTCAACTCTCCCCAGTTTCAAGCTGCGCACCGAACCCGTAATGGGACTGCATGGCATTTGAATTTACCTTTTGAAATACAGCCCTCGGGCAGTCTCTGCATTCCTCTAGCTGAGCAGAGATATGGGTAAAGCAAGTTCTTGATTTAGCTGCCAGTAAGTGTCCAAAGCGCTTCATGACTGACAGTCTGCAGAGAAGCAGTGGGATCCCACCGGAGCTAACAAGAGGAGTCAGTTAAATCAGCCTCCCAGTCGAGGGTAGGATTGTTCCAGAAGCAAAGAAAAGAGAAGAACATGACTAAGTCCTTGCCGTGTCCCTAATTTCCCCCCGCACCCTTGTTCCAGATGAGGAGAGGTCTGTGCGCCCTGTACGTGGTGCGGGATCCTCCTCCAGCTCTGCCCCGGCACCTCCCCGCTGGCAGCTCCCACCCCTCGCCTGGAATTGCAGGGAAGGAAACCAGACAAGGTGCACACAGGTTTTTGTCTTCTCCTTAGTCAGAGATCTATTGTAAAGTGATAGAGGATGGTAATATTCCAGATATAATGCCATTTTCCTACTCCTCTCTTGCTGTAGTTTTTCCTACCTTTCCTTTTTCCTACCTTTCCTACCATTCTGTATTTCCAATGTTTTTTATTTTAGTCCACTTTCTTTTGTTCCTTCTGCCCAGGCAGACTCTTCTGGTGGTATTAATTATTTCTTGGAATTGGTTGTTATTGTAACATTTTTCTCTTTGTGGCTTCAATATTTCATAAGCTTGGATTAATCTAGCTTATCTGAGATCTTTTGGTTACAATACGCAAATAAAAATAACATTTCTGGAAAAGGTTAACATTTCCAAACTGTTTTTTTGCTTTTTCTAATCATATTTAGGATCAGATCTTTGAAGATATGGAGCATCTCTCACTAACTTTATTTGAAGTAGTTGAATATTTGGGAGTTCTGAAAGTCAGAAACAGAGAGTTTTTGAAATCTTGACCTCAAATCTCCAAAAAGGAAAGGGTAAGTCTAAGAGGAGGGATGAAGAGAAATGTCCCAGGGGATGTAGTACGACATAAATAAAATAAATTATGTAAAATTTATATAAATACTTATGTAAAATACTTATGAGACTGAGGGGAAAAAAAAAAAAAAATTGGCCTGTATGATAATAATCCTGAATGGGAAAAGAAACTGATGGCATGACTTCATAGCTTTTAATTTATATGCTTCTAGGTCTTACTTAAAACTCTTCCATCAGGAAAATCAGTGGTTTCTGTCTTCCAGAGCATCCCCAACCCAGTCCTGGAAGCCACAAGCAGGGACTCAAAGCGGCAGTTTGCAAAAGGGCTGGTCTTTTAACAGTGGCAATGACGTTAATGGGAATGAATGGGAATGGGCTGTTCTAGCACTCACTGATGGTCTTATGGAGTATGCAAATGTATTATTATAAATAGTAGCCGCAGAGAGGAAATGGGAAAAAGTGTCACTGTAGCGGTTGAAAGGACTCTGCAATACAGAGAATAGAAATTGCCGTAGCAGATCAAAATTTCGATCCATTTAACCCTCTCTCTTATAGTAGCTAGAACCAGGAGATTCAGCCTAGGAAACACAAATATTACTTTATTCCTAACATCTTGTTAGAGCAAACTTCCAAGCAGCGTGTTTATAACTCTCACAGACTTTTCCTTCCCTCTAAATAACTTCCCCCCCGCCAAGTCCTCCTGACCCCATGGTATCATTTGGCAGTTAGTCCCACAGATTAATGTAACGAAAGGTGAAAGTAACACATTAGCATATGTAGAGAAAGGCTTCCTCAGCTCTCTTGGAGTGCATGTACATGTACATATATAAGCATATATAAACAGTCCATATACCAAGAATGGCAGAGCAACACCAGTGAGCAGCCCAAGGACATGTAATTAGCCATATGGTCACATACGCTGTTTGCAGAGAAATGTGAACCCCAGGTACTTTTAGTATCAAATAGTTTGCCTTAAAATAAGTGCTATCATTTAAACCTAACCTCTCCTCAATCTCATCATTATGTGCTTGGAATTTTCTGATTGCATACTTGCCTTTTTCAGCACTGTCTTGCTATTGGAAAAAAATGAATGTGCTTATTACGAGGAGAGCTTTGGAGCTGTGGCTTATTGCAAACCCAGAATCCATCCATTGATTTGTCCATTTTTTCCTCTTTCTCGCTCTCTTGTCTCCCTGTATTCAATGCCCCCTCAGAAATGCAGATATGGCCTGCCCAAGGCATCAGCATAAAGGACATACAGGCTGCAAGAGGGAAGCTCAGCACATTTTTAAATGAAAAAGAACATCTGCAGTTTTGCTAGCTGGGATAAAAATGACAAAAGCTGTGTGTTCTCATGCTTCAGGGCATAAACTGATCAGTACCTAGGGTCAGGTACACCCCAATCTGTCACAATTAGGAACACTCACAGAGTTTTAAACTTTCTCTGGAAGCAGTTGGTTTTGGCTGCCGCTGCTGACGGACACGGTAGATTGGGTGGTCCACTGGCTGGATGAGGGACGGAAAGTGCCGATGTTCTCTTACAATATAATTTATACAGAAAAATTAATGCAGTTTGAAATTCCACTTGAAGAGAACGTTTACTTTCTTATTCCTTTTATTTTTAAGTCCTTCTTCTCTTTTCTCCAATCTAGCAGGGTATTTTAACCAGGTCTAAAAGCCTTTCTCTTGACTCTTTGAAGGAGTTTATCAGGCATCTTTCTTCCCCGTTTAGCCAAGCCCTGCCTTTTTTTTTTTTTTTTTTTTTTTTTTTGCTTTTAGCCCTAAAAACAGTGCCAGAAATATTATTTTCCTGTATCCCTTTAACTTTAGATGTGGTGATCTGCAGACAGAAGGAGGGAAGAAGTGATGTGAGAGTTTCACTTTTCCTGCCCTTTCTAGACATGAGAGGACAGCCTCTGCAGGTAGCTGTTCTCATAAGTGATGCTGGCTGGACAGCCTAAATGATGGCATGTTGAAATTTCATATGAAGCTGAATGATTTCCATATCTGCAGATCCTCTTCAGTGGCATTAGTTATGCTAATAAAGTGGTGCGACTTTTCTGGCAGTGCTTGAGGCAGCTGCCAGGCTGTGACTGAAGACTCTATCTGGGGAAATAACTCAGCAAGTAAAATTCAGATGGCCAGCAACCTGCTCGGGTTCCTGTTCCTCATCCAGAGCTGTGTATAAGCTCTATTGTTGAGCGTATAATAATCTGTGCCTAACTCAGACGCAACCCTGCTGGCATCTCAGACGTTACTTCGCAAAGCTCTTTAGGACACCCCAAGTGTTTGCTTAATTTATGTGCTGATAGGCATTTCTATGACATCCATCGCCCGCGTGTGGGAAAGGCTGGCAAAGTTATTAGGGGTAGCAAGAGGAAAACAAAAGAGAGAGTCGGTTTGCACATTGCACCAGATGAGCCCACCAGCTGCTGGAGGAAGAGGCATGTGCCACTCCAATAACAAAAGGAGGCAGCGTGAATGCAAGATGAATCTGGATATGAGATTGCACCCTTTCTTTGCGCAGCGTTGGGGGCCAGAGCCAAGCTGGGTGGGAGGACAGGAGTGAGTTGCAGAATTCAAATTCAACCCTAAGGAGAGTCCCTGGAAACGTGCAGTGCTCTGAAAACCAAAGGGCACACAGTCATTGTCCATATGCGAAACACTTCTCTACAGGAATGAGCTACACCCCAAGTCTCAACCAGACACACTGTGCTTTTTCAGGAGCTAAATTCACCTGGTCATGTTTTACAGTTTTCCACTTGCTTAGATCCACTGTTTAAACAGGGAAGTCTAAGGAAGAACCATCTTCTGTCAGCTCTACTCTCGGGTCCTCTAAAGATTTTTTTCATATAATTGTGCTCTGAGAGTATTCTTTGCGAATAGTCTCCCATAAGAAACAGACAGGGAAAGGTCACTTGTGGTATTTGTATATATTTAGGAGACTCTATTCTTTCATTCATGGAGTTATGACAACCGTTGTTCTTCTGCCCAGGCTTGTTTATAGACAACTTATTTAACAAGTGATGCTTTCATGCTATCCAGGATGAGTTTTCCTTCCTCTTGGACAATATGAAGCAACACAGACGAGACAGTCCTGTGATCGTCCTGCTGACTGCCCTCCCCTTTGGGACAAGGCATCACATTCTTCTTTCTTTTTGGCTTTCTTGGCTTCATGGTTTGTAGCTTGCTCAGGTAAAGGAAGACATAATTTTTGTTATACTACCATCTTCTCTTCCAACACATATCTTTTAAGAAGAAAGCTACTATTTAAGTTCCCTAGGCCTGCAAATACACTATTGGGGCAGAAACTTCCTTATAGACCTCTTAGTGGACCAGTCTAACAAACTCATCTCTATTTTCCAGACCTTCAAGGCACAGACGTGTAAGGTAAGTACATAACTTTTCCATGTAAGAGAGTTTGAGACTCTGTACCTGCTACACCCAAAAAACTGTCAGGCACTTAGTGAATTTTAAGCATTTCTGGAGCAAGGGTCATGTAGAGACCATTCTCCCAACAGGAAAAAAAAAATTCAAAACAAAAACAAAACCAAAAAAAACCCCCAAAAAACCCCAGCAGTGCAAGATTGTCAGATCTGGCTTGTTAGGTTTGCTCTGTCTAAACTTTTCTTGACCCACCTGCAGCTTTGTTTTACTTCTTTTAGCTGTAACTGCAATTTTTCTAATGACCAGATGGCTATGGCTAATTTGCTTTATTTCTCTTTATCTTTGTATGCTGCCACCATGGTTTTACAACTCTAACACGATGTAGTGTAGAAAAATACAGTCCTGGTATGACAGCAGAGGCCTTGAGAAGTGGGGACATGCAGTGTGATGCGGTGGTGTGCAGGTGTGGGGTGATAAGAGGTGGGTCACGGGCTGGCACTGGAGACTGCAAGGCTATAAATAACTCACGGTCAGTTAAATAGAGCTGGATGAAACTAGTTTTAGGGGTAACAGAGGAAACAAAGAAATAATATCTAGTGTAGATAAAAGGTACAGTATCTAGTCTATTCAGATGTGGAGCTGCAGACCAATGAAAAAAGAGGAAGGTGTAAAAATGTGTTAGCAAGCATGTAAGAATGACCCCAAGTGGATCCTAAAGTCAAGAAGAAGAAACCACCAACATCAATGTCATGTTCCTACTGGCAAAGGATTCCAGATGCTGACAACTCGCCATAACCCCTACCACCAGCACCACCAGGATGAAACCACTGACCTTGGGACCCTGCGGGGTGGGAGGTGTGTGAGCATAACACCAGGAAAAAGGGATCGAAACTCAGAGGTGTGTGTATGACAGTCTCAACAACATTATTATTGGTGCTGAAACTTTTTCTGCATAGAAGTATTCTTTCTTTTTCCATGCTAATTAGATCAGGACTGGTAATGATTAGACAACTAAGATCTTATCATAATAATGATAAACTCTTGGCTTTATATTTAAGATATGTTTACTGTTTGCCCATAAACAAGATTCTGAGAATAACATAGCTTCACATCCAAGATTTGCTATAATTTATCACTGTCTGAAAGATGCAGTTCATAACCAGTTTAAGCTGATGAAAGACAATAAAAAGGATGATCCCGTTTTCCCCTTTTGCTCAGTCCTCCTGGCTGGATATTGCCTCATCATCAGTTGTGCCATTTCTCCCTTTTGTGTAGACCCATGGCCCCTGATAGAGCTGAAAATGCCTTTTTGTTATGAGATTGGCTCTCAGCTGCGTCATGCTCAAAATCTTGTTTATGGGCAAACAGTAAACATATATATACACATATACACATATATAAAGTCAAAAATTTATTGTTAGTAAAACCGAAATGGTAACAGCCTAATCTGAGAATCATTATTCGTTTAGATCTAATTGCACAGAGACAAAGAATACTACTGTGCATGAAAAGTTTCACTGACAACAACAGCAATAATAACAATATAGCAATGGTAATACCGTATTACAGGGCTACAGGGCTACAGCTGCCTCAGTTTCCTATGCTCAAAGTCAGAATTGCAAGTATTAACCCCAAAATGCTACTGTGGAAGCCTTTCAGAGGCAAGTGCCCTTAACAGGCACACATTCAGAATTGTATAGCTGCCAATATGATAAATTTTGGCGACTGAAGAAGGATAAAGACAGGAGTCAGGAGTCGAGGAGAGAAGGAACCTTGGAAGTCAGCTTTGCCACCCAAAAACTAGTGTGCCACTGCACCGCAGACTTGCTGTTTGCTGCTCATTAAATGTTATTCCCCTCTTCCAAAGAGTTCAGTTATCCGCTGGGAGAGCAGACAGATGCAATTTTTAAGTCATCCAATCAGGGAACATACGATTTCAGGGACACAACACAGTTTAAGGAATAACAGAGAATGAACAGCTGAAGTGAATAATTCACGAACTATCCATAGGCTGCAATTTGTTTGTATAAACTATTTGGTAAATACTTACGCATAACTATCACATTCATAGTACTCAGAAACAGTTTGGGAACAAAGGCTAAGTCTCCTGAATAATTTATTCCCCAGGAATAATTCAGATCGCTCTTGTGTATTCTCTGGAGTCTCCCTCAGTGGCACATTACCAAAAGGTACTGTGCATTAAGTGGAAGTTGGCTGTGTCCCAAGCAGGACAGAGTGTGAGTGTTTGGAGTACAACCTGTGATGTCTGGAGAAACCCTTGTCTCCCTCCAAGCCGAGCTGCAGAGACCAAGGCACAGATGTGCTGTGTGCCAGGCTCCAGCTCCTCAAGCTGTTCCCTACAACCAAGAAGTGATGAAATCAGTGCTGAAGCATATGTGACAGAGAGAGAAGATTAAAAAAAAAAAAACAACAACAAAACAAACCACAAGCAAACACCAAAAAAACCCCAACAACCACAAAAAAAACAGCCAAAAAAGTAGAGAGATTTGGAGAAAGCACAACCTGAAAAACAATACACTATTGTTCATTAATTAACAACTGCCAGCAATGTTTGACCTTTATAGCTGGACTGAAAAAGGAAAAAACGACTCCAGCTTTTTATTTCTTCATGTGTGAAGAATAGCTGAACACTTTTATTCTTTTCCCTCATATTGTTTTAAAGTTGGTTATTTTCTGGGTGTTGTTAGTTTATTTGTTTCTGTTCGTATTAGCATTTGAGGTCTTATCTTCCCTGCTTTCCATGAGGACCCTACAGATGGCGAGAGAACAATAGCAATCAAATTTTGAAATCTAAGGCACTGAAAAAGAGATTACTTTGTTGGATTTTAGTCCAACATTATGAAATGTTGTTCTCATTTTCAAAGTCGGAAGGTTCTTATGTTATAATTTATTTGCCAGACCACAGTCAACTATGTGCATAGAAACACATACAGGAATTCTCCTTTTCTTCATAGTTTAATATTATTGTAATAAATTTCTTTCAAATTCTACTGACCAAGAACAGTTTGGGTAAGTGTCTTCTTGATTGCAGCTGCTAGCAGAAGAGCTATTCCCTCTTCAGTGGAACCGAAGCAGTTTTATCATTGATTTAAATGCATTGATTTTTTCTTTGTACAACAGGTACTTAATTTCAGTCGGATTTTTGAGATTTGGAGTGCGGACAAGAAAATGATAATAAAGTTTCCCCATTGTTGATGGTTTCTTTAGGGAGTATTTTCTCCCTGTCTATTACAATAAAGGTAGTTATTTTCCTTCCTCACTGAAGTTTTCCTGAATAAAAAGCCAGCCTTGGCTACATGGAGAAAAAGAAAAAAAAGTACAACTAAGAATCATTTCCTCCCAATCAGTCTATTGAAATGCACCTTGCACCCTCGCAAAAGGGGAGCTCTGAACCATGATGAATAGGCCTTGATTTTGCAGGTCTAAGTGATAATTGAGCCACAGTCATTCCCAACCTGCTTGTTTTTCAGTGGGGTTGTAGCTAGCCAGGTTCCCATAAAACAGGCACAGGGCAGCCAGAAAAAGCTTTCACAAGTAGAGTCACCAGAAAATTCAAATTTTAGACACAAGATGAGAAAATAAAGAGGGATTTTGGGTCAAATTATACATTTCATTTAGGCTGACCAAAGCATTCACTTTTGTCTTCATTCTGAATGAGTTTGAGGATTGTTTGGGGGTTTGGTTTTTTGAGATTTTTCTTGTTGTTTTGTTGTGGGGTTGTTTTTTTGTTGTTGTTTTTTTTTTTTGCTTGTTTGCTTGCTTGTTTTCTTTGGAAAGTGATAATGTAGCCATATTTCACCATGAAAAGTTATTTCAAAATAGAACAATGCATTTCAACCTTTTAAGATAAAATATGCAGATTGCTGTGGCTCGAGGGAACTCTTCTGTCTCTTCCAGGAGAGCTTGAAGCAACTAGTTGATGCTTGCCAAATTCACAAAGTAATTTGTTTGCTTGAAAGTGTCTCCCTGATTTTTTTAAACCAGAGTCTCTGCAAATCCATCTAGTTTAAGGTGTTGACCCTCACTACGTTCAAAGAAAATAAGGAAATCATGGAATTCAAAGGAAATTTTCTGTAAGAAGCAGTTTTCTAAGCCTTACCAATGAGTGTTAGTGATCTGTGGGGTTGTTTTTTCTTGTTTTGAATAAGCATCTGTGATATTATTTTTATCATGTTATTTCCTTAAGTAAATATCGCTGAAGAGTTGAAGAAATAACTATAAAATGCAATTCCAGAGTATGCTATTAAGAGTAATTTTTTAAAACATTTACATCTTTCTCTGAGCCTCATGATACAAAGCCTCTGCAAGTTTTTACAGTTGCTTAGAAAAAGAAAGAAAGGGTTGATTGTGATTTATGAGCAACATGTTCAAATCATATCAAATGGAAATGGAACTTACCGAGTTTCTCCTTGTTACAATGACTGATTTGATCTGATAAAAGAGGAGGAAGGTAGAAGTCCAGTCTCAGGAAAAAGAAGCTATTATTTTCCTCTTACCCTCTAATATTAACTTACTAAGATTTTTGTACATTTCTTGCTTAGCCATAATACATCGCTAGGCTTTGGAACAACAAGACCGAAATCTGGGCTTGAAGCAAGGACTAAAGAGGATCACCAGTGGGATCCTCCCCGCAAAGGTGGGGAACACTGCTGGTTGGGATGGGAAGTGAAGCGCATTGTAGGTGGTCCCTGATCAACTAAATGATAAATAGGAGGTAGATCAGGGAAAAGTGCCCCGGAACTGCTGGTTTGGAAGAGCTTCCATCCACTTTTCTGAGCAGGGAAGAATTAAAATTGTGATTAGTTTTAGGGACATAACTCTCCACCAGTAAACCTCCATCTTGTTGACCAAAGCCATATGCAGCTATTAAACACTTTGAAAACAGTGGAAGCCTGATTTACCTGGTAGAAAGTGTTAAAGCTCTCGGCAGCGCCAGAAATTAGAAGTTAAAAAGGCCTATTTTACTCTATCTTCTGCAGTAGTGCTGTACCTTTAATTTTCATAATCTGTGCAGCTTTAAATTCAACATTTATTTTTAACACATATATTTTAATGAAACATGAAATATAAAACGAAACTCCAGTCTGCCTCCTATGAGCATGGAGAGAAATCCTAATTACCTGTTTCAAAAGTGTGAAGCTCTTTCTAATTTTCCAGCAGTCAGGTTCCTTAGACAGCACTCAGTATTATAACTATTTATGCCAATTGTGCTATTTCATGCATAAAATTACCGCATTATTGTTGGAATAGATGCTGGAGAGATATCTAAGCAGGGTGTAATCACTTCACTTTCTATCAAATTGTGCTTCTGAAAGGTATCATAAATTTTATTAGAAGGCAAGAGGCTAATGGAAGCCAATCAGCATTAATGCTGATAAAATTGCTTGTATTTTACATTATAAAATGGGGAGATATTTTTATCGGAAGGTTCCCTTTTGTTTTATTAAGAGTGTATCACGGAAACTAGGGTACAATGGAACAACAGAGGGTAGTCAGTAAACCTCTCCTGTTTCTGTTGCTGGCTTAGTTTACAAAGCAGTTTGTGTCTCAAGACGCTTTTTTGATCTTTGATGGTGTAAAGTGAGTGCAAAATAGATGCCACAAACACTCAGGTCTGCTGGCTTGCACAAGGCTTTGCAATGACGAGGTGCATCTCATTGATGAAAATATTAATGTCCCAAATGTTATTGGGTCTTTTTATTGTTCAGGATAATTGTTTTCTGTTAGGCTGCCTATTGAATCTGTGGAGAGGGATAGTTTTTATGACTCCCCAGCTTATTTTTAAAGCTCCACAGTAAAAGAATTAAAGTGGATTTTGATATGGGAAGGATGAGGATCCAGAGACAGGGATGGAAAAAGGAGCTTTACCCATCAAGAAGTAATTGAATGCGATTTAAAGAGATTGGTCTACTTTGATGGTAAATTAAAAGTTCTTTCTTTACCTGTTAATAAAATTTTGTACTTAGCAGAACCACATTCATTTGCAAAACACCTGGCTTAAATTAATTTCTTTTTTTTGACTGCATCAGGCAAACAAGGTTGTTTCTGTCCTACAGGCAGGGAAACTGAGGCACCAAAAGGTGATGGGCCAAGCCCTAGAGGGAACTTGTGGCAGAGCTCAGGTTGGAAAGGAAGGTGGAGATTCACAGCTAGCATTTGGTGAATGCACTGGGTATTTACAAGCTGTGTGTGGTTTGCCATGCCCTGGCACTGCGGGGACAGCACCTTTTCAGGCTTTGAAAATCCCAGTTCAAACACCTGCTTTGCCTGACACAAATGCTTAGCTTCATCCACAACATAGAGTGTCACTGTTATTATAAAGCAAATATTTACGCCACCGCTTTTCAGACCGTTATTATTTATTTAATATTATTAATATTATTAGCATTATTTGCACTGTAGCCATGAAGCCCCCTCCAAGACGGGGCTTTTTGTGTCACGCGCTGTGCAAACACGAGGTGAAGGACGGTCCCGGCGCTGCTGGATTAGCAATATAAATAGCTAAGACAAACAGAGGCTGGGAAAAACTGTCCTGGGTATCGCGAGCAGGCAGGTTTTCCTGTGTTTAAGAGGGCAGATGACAGGTAGCAGAGCTAGGATCAGTTCAGAACTTTGCCACTGATTTTCTGTGTAATACTTTACTTAATCGCGCCACATTTCCTCAGATTTCCACAGGAGTAATGCCACCAATTTATTCCAGGTTTCTTTCAAATCTGCAATTGCTGGTGCCTAGACCCAGCTCCAGCTAATGAAAAAGAGTCATTGACAGGACTTGGCCCATTACAGAATTTATATTCCTGCCTCTGGTAGTTATGCATATCCCTGTCAAAGCCTATATAGTGTAACACTTGGTGTTAATGGAGTCACAGTAAGGATGGATTTGTTCTCATCCAACTACATGTTTTAATTCAAAGACCACATTACTGTTCAAGTGATAGATTAGATAAGGGCAAAAACTGTTTATTTCTTTTAATTCCAATTATGTTTTAAAATTCTATTTCTTGTTGGCTGTTATTTATTTTAGGTTTTTTTTTTTAATTATTATTTTATTATTACATTGCCTCTGTGTAACTTTTTATTTTCTAATTTAATCCTCTATTTTTAAATACAATATTCTTCTTCACCCACCGATAGCTGCATGACTGATTTTACTGAATGAAATTTATAACAACGACAGAACAAAAGGGAATTTATTCTGAATCCAAACTGAAGTCATGTTAACAATATATTCTGTTTTATAGCCTCAATTTCAATGGGGCACTCAAGTCTCTCTGAAGTCAACAGTCTATTCTTATATCCCAAACCTAAGTATGCTTTTGTGAAGAATAGAGCATTATTTTTATATTTCCTGACAAAAAAGAATAATTGTAAGGTGAAGTTCAGACTGGAAATATTTATCATAACTAGGTGGAAACACTGCTAGAGTATAGTGATAATTTCAAACACACGCATCGCACTCTTGGGAGGTGGACCTCTTCTGCCAAGATGCTACATTTGTAGAAAGGACTTTAGCATTTAATAAAACCAATCACAAGACCACAGATCAACAAAACTCTGCTTAGCTGCTGTGTAACCAAGATACTTGCTTACACTATCACCACAGTTGTTATATCCCAGTATCTCAACTTCTGCCACTCTGCACATGTGTGGTCAATGTTTCTGCATGTGCTTGACCACACCGAGCCATCTAATACCCATGTCACCACCTCCCTTTCTATCTGCGCCTTTCCAACCCAAAGGGCCCCTTGCAGAAAACACAGATGCTGACAGAGAAAGTGAAACTGGTTCCACTGCTTAAGGCAGCATCCCAGGGGTCACAATAACTGCAGTGGGACGTCAAGAAAATTGTTTCCTAGGTAAGGTAAGGTTTTAGATATAGCCAAGTATCAATTTCTCACGCTTTGTACATACAGCTGAAATATCGACCAGGTGGGAGATGGGACTGAACGATTGCCCAGCCCAGGGGCTGGGACACCTCATGGAGGGTCATGAAGTCGCAAGTTCAAAGGCACCAAAGACAAGACCCCGAGTTTCTTCCTCGTTCCAGATCAATGCCCTGTGAGACAACTGGAGGAGACCAGCAGGAAGAGATTTCTTCTCTGCTTGTTTTGGAAGGGCAAGGGACACGTCTTTCCACTTGCATTTCCTATCAGTCGATGAGGCCACCCTGTTCTTTGTTTTTCAGGTTTTTTGGTGGGTTTTATTTCACTCATGTGTTAATAATCAGGTCCTTTTTTCAAGCGTTACTTTTGTCACTGCAATCCAATTCAACAAAACCCAGACTCTGGGTCAAAAACCACGTACACATCGTAAGCATGTCTCCCTGTATATAGACTGTAACTGGAGTCGGCTACAGCTGAAGAGAGAGTTTGCAGTGACGTTCATTCACAGTTGATGGTTATAACACATCTTTTGAATAGCCTAAACTCTGGATCTGCTTCTGTGAGTTGGGAAACCCCTGGCACAGAAGTGGCTGTAGTGATTCATAGTCAGAAGAGTATAGGTTACCCCATATACAGATCTAATAATAAGCAATAAAGTTTGGGCTTCATTCACAGCTTAGAAACATTAAAATTCCACCTTCTCAGGGAAGTTACAAGACTTTCCTGTTCCAGGGAGAAAAATAAAAGTAAACCTGCTTGGGTTTTGTATTGTTTTAAGGCTCCAGGAGCATTCAAAGTTCATTCAATCTCTATATGAATAGCAGCACCCTTGTGATAATGACTCTCAAATACAAACATCAAATAATTATGCTGACACAGCACTACACTCCAAACATTTCTCAGACTGATGATGGAAAATATGAATTATCAGTAGCAAATATTCTGTATTTTCATCCACATTCTGTTAACATTGCTGTTCCGCAGTGTCCCTGAGATGGATATCAGCAGAAGTACTCAATTGATTTACAACCTTGTAATTAATTTGTCGCCATTTATTTTCCTTTGTATAAAATGAGACATAACTGCACGAATGCTGGAATTCTAAAGTGCTGGATTAAGAGGATTCTGGCTTGTCAATGCCCTTTTACAAAGGAGAAACAAAGGGAGCTTATGCAAGGCAATACAAAAATATTCTGGCTAAGCATATGAAACACTTTATAATAATACTCCTTACTTTCTAATAGGGGAATAGGGTGGTTCACATTCTGTCCTTGAGTACTCCATTGCTGCCTACGCCTTTACATTTCAGACCTTGAAAAAGAAAAAGTACTGGCAAACATATCCAAAAATATGTAGGCAGGTGATAAATCTCTGAATACATATTGGACTATGCAAAGAATCCATTTTTTTCTTTTCCTGTTTTCCGTTGGATGTATGCATAGGTCCTCTGTGATGCTTGAGCAATAAATACACATCACCACACTTAGTTAGCATTATGGCCACCTGTCAGGCACGTGAAATACAGAACCTTCCCAAATTTGGAGAAGTTGGTCAGAATTAATGAATGTTATCATTCATCCAATAAATATTGCCTCTGATTTCTGCACTAAGTTATGATCATCTGGTAAAGAGGATAGATACCAAAAGTGCTCAAGTTGGATCAGTGACAATGTGATGTATCCAATATGCAAAACCAGCTGTATAATGCCATAGCGGCAGACTGAGTAGAATAGATTGATGATTTTTTTTCTTCAAAAAATTTCAGCTTGAGCTGTATATCAAAACTAGGGTTACAGGCTTTGCACAAGGGATGACAGTTTTGTGCTGGAGACATTGAATCAGGATTCTGGATAAAAATATTCAAGTTCAGCACTCAGCCAGACTTCCTTAGGCAAGCTGCTTGTTTTCAAACTCCCATTTGTTATGTAGGGATAATATTTTCTTTTTCCATTCATCTGGCTTGTTTATACCATAAGCTCTTTGCAGTATTATTTATCTCCAATGATGTATAAGTTGAACCCTTGCAGAATGGACCTATGTATTTGAATAAATCAATATGAAGAGCTAAGCAAGAAACAGCTTTTTGCCCTAAAGACATTTTCAACATTTTTAACAGGAAAATACAAGCTGTCTTGAAGATTTTTTTGTGAAGAAAGACACAAACCACAGCGTGTGAGAAGCTTAAGTATCTTAAATTCCCACTAACCCTGCAGTTAGCTGGAATGTGGGAAATGTAAATTCAGGGTCTAGACTTGAACCTGGCAAAGTGGGTACTTGAACCAGAACTGTCAACATTAGAGTTGTATGTGCATTTTTATAACTGTGTTACACATGGTTGGTTCTGCGTTACCTCTGAGAATAAGACTCTCGATCTAACTGGGAAAAAAAAAAAAAAAAAAGGAAAAGAAAGTAACCCACTTTGGGCTTGGAAAGCTTTATTTCTTGAAACTCTGTATTCCTTCTTACAAAAAGGTTCAGTTTCAAGTTTTTAAATCAGCAATGCATGTTTGGGATAAAAATATTATTAAGCTTGTAAATGTTCTGTTCTTTTTGCCTTTTTTGTTGTGTTTAAGTGCTTAGATTTTTAAAACACTTTTAGTACATTTTTCCAGTTTCTTTTAAAAAATTTGTTGCAGATGTTCTCCTTCATAATATTTATTGATGTATATACCAAGCCTAAAATGCAAAACTCAGACTGTTTTCTATTATTTATGTTGGAAAGTAATGTGGCAATAACTGTCTACAATTGAGAAAAGCATGTTTTTCCCTTACTCACTTGTTTTGTAAAGCTGCCTGATAGTATTTATTTTAAAATCATCACTGCAGAGCAACATCTTAAAAATACTACATGTCAAAAAAAGACTTGTGAACCAATGACAGCAAGTGAATATAAGTAGGGAATAACATCTCACTGCTTTAACAATCAATCAGAGATGCTAATAAATATCATATTTAGAGTGCATATAGCTCCTTTTGCTGACTGTATATACATATACACAAAGAGTTTTCCCAGTGATAGACAGATTTTACCAGATCATTTTCCCATATAAATGACAGAATATAGTTTTCCATTTTAGACTTTACGTATGCATAAATAAACACTATGTATACTCATACTAAAAGATTATTCATTAAAAAAAGATGAAAGAAAGGAATTCTCAGCGAAACTAATCTCACTATATATACTTAGGTATCTCATCTAAGCATAAATTTCTCTTCAACACTAATATTGTTTTCAGATACACCATACTATTATCTATTTTTCCTGACCCAACACCACAAGGAATTGCCATATTAATTACACTAGCTTGACTATTTGTTGAGTTAAAAACCACCTCAGGCAGAATACTGATCCATCTCAAAAACAAGTTGCAACATCAGAAAAAATAATGTTTTTTCTTTACTCATTTTTTCAGATTTTTTTTAGATTAGCTCTCCGATAAGCAGAACCTCAGAAATATTTGCATGACCAGGACTGAAGTGCCAATACTGAAAGAGAAACAAACAGTTAGGACCACTGTAGAGGAAGCAGAGGAAACATTTCTACTTGTAGTGCCAACTTAAAAGAATAAACGTGGAATCATAGGTTAACCTGACCCCCTTGGATGTCTCTAAAGTCAATGGACAAAGACTGACATTTCAGAAGGCATTTAACCCATCCTAAAACTAGTAACTGACACACATCCCCCTTTCTTTGGCAGTTCACATGGTATCCTAATTTGGGGTTTGGAGGCTGTGTAAAACAGCTTGCTGAGTTTTCAATATCATCCAGGCCCAAAGCAACACAAAGCGAAGTCCAAATCAGCACTCATGCCTGCACTCAGAGGTGAACCAGGATCTGCATGTGGGATCTTCTGCTCAGCCCTGTCTTCACAGCTGTTGAGATGTTCAGTGAAATGTCCATCACTTTTCATGTGCTCAAAGTTATAGCAATGTTGTGTTTTTTCTTAAATCCCAACTGAATGCTCCTCCTCAACTCAGAATGAAGTGTGTGATAAAGACCTGTGTTGAATGGGGCAGACAGTTATGCTGGGCCGATACAGGTGGGTCCTAAATGCAGATATGCCATGAAAGCTCCATCCAACATCTTCCTAAGGAAGTGTCGAGGAGTTATGCAAAGCTTTCTGCAGAAAGGTAAATGTAATCGCTCTAGGAACTAGACAAGGATGCTATTGAAGGACGTTATCAATACTGTCACAGGATGTTACTAGCATTATTAGGATGTTATCAGCTGACGACGTCCATTTAGAAGTATTTGATGTCATAATAGAATTCAACATGAACACAGGGAACATCTGTATCTTCAGGGGCATTCCAAATCCTGAAGGGTATAAGGATTTAACATTAAAGAAAAAAAGTTACTGCTTTGATAAATACCCTCAGGATTTGCAAAATGGCAGCAAAGTGAGAAACGTGCCAAATAATATTTGGCTTTGGCCCTAACTTGTAAGTCTGTCAAGGACTTCTCTTGCCAATTGGTGGAAAATGGATTACTGTCATTTTTCAAGGGACTGCACATCATTTTCCATTGATTGGCATGCCAAATCCTTCACAAAGTAATGAGTCAGGCATGATGCAAATCATCATTGAACTGTCACTTTGATTGCATAGCCCTCTATCAATGTGATTAAACTGGTGTGGCATCCGAAAGGTAATGAACGACTCTGCTTGGCTTCAAAGGTTGAGAGGAAAATTTTAATGCTAGGCAGAGGAAACAGGGGGCAAACAATAAATCTGTGAGTGACATCAGTCAGTTACATGTTACCATGCTTGTGAGTCATTTTTGAACTGAAATGATAAAACGGTGATCATGGATCATGATGAAATGAGATTAACCTGGAAAATTTACCATCACTATCATACATGCTTGCTCATCTGTCATAGCCATTTTAATGCACTTACCAAAACTGGGTCTGCAGATAAGATGTAAACTGGCTTCTTAATTATCCAGTAGTAATAAAAAGGTATCTGTTATACACAAGACAATAGATATGGATTATATTACATTTTTAAGTGTCTTGTTCTTCATTTTCACAGCAAAATCCTAACAAGGCACCCAAATATTATGAAATGCTGAGTACTTGTAAATGCCAGGGAACTTGCAGCATCAAACCATCAAGACCTCATCTTCAAATCCCTTTTGATGTCAGGCTGCCTCTGACATACGCTGAACTGGTTTGTTTGCTTTTGGATTGAAGGATTATTGCATATTCTGGTTGTAACTGCATTTGTTTAAGACATCTGTATTAGTTTTCTCTCTGTGGGCTTTCTAATTTTGGAAAGGCTGAAGATACTCTTCATTCTTTCCTTTGCTGAGGAAATGAATACTTTCTTGCTCCTTTTTAGACTAACTATTTTCATTAAAGTTTTCAAACTCCTTTCCGTGATCAGATTTGGATGAAAGTGGCTAATGAGCTCCAAAATCAGGAAACGGGAGCCTGACAGCTACAGGCACACATCTATGCACAAGTAGAAATACTGCGGCCGTATAGGCAGTGCTTTTTCATGGGTGGGCTAAAAAGGGAAATAAAGTCACACTAGATCAGTTTGACAAGGAAGTACTACTTTTAATAATCGTATTTATGGCCAAGAAATATATTCTTTGTTTATTTATTACCGTGGAGGAGCTAAAAACGTAGATGTAGGTGTCGGTCTGTGAACTGAACCATTCACAAAACTTTCTGACTGATCTGAAAAGTGGGTTGGCATTCAGTTCTCACATATCCAGCATCTTTGAGCTAATCCTAAGCAGCCTTCCTGCTGCAATGCTTCTTCAGTAAAAAGTAAATAAAATAACATCTTTATCAATTTGCACTAAAGTATTTCTACTCTTTCCAAACGATAATGCATTCTGTTTATGGTGGTTGAGAGGGCGTTTCCTTTGATTTTGGTTGAATGGCTTGGAGATTCATCTTTGTGTTGAGATCACTAGAATCTGAGAACATGGTTCAAATAAAAAGTTTCTTTAGTCTTCTAGAAATTTTACAGTTTTTCTCCAATAGAATTAAGCCTCTGCATTGTCCCACTTCTGGATAGAGGAGGGATTTTGTTTTATTTTTTTTAATTTTATTTTATATCTTATTTTATCTTATCCCATTTCATGTCATATTATTTTCTTTCCTCAGTAGAGCTGACAAAGTTAAAAAGAAATAAAAAAAAGAAAAACTATAAATTCAGAGAATCTATTTCATCAGTGTCACTCCTGTAAATAGCAACTCAAGTTCTTAACCTTAACTTTTTTATTGCTTTGCTTGTACTATAATATCCTGATGGTGCTCGCCCTACATTTAGGAGGCCATCAGATCAGAGAAGGTGTCATTTTGCAACCAGTTCCCATAGTCATAAATGACTTTAAAAACCCCCAAATGGTAATGAATAATGCTTTCTGAAACACAATCATTTGCAAATAAGAGATTCACAAGGTGCATGTAAACTCAAACATTCACAGCTTACAGAAATATTTGGTTCTAGATAGAGTCAGAGATTCATTTAGTACATAAGAGTGATTTAGGCTGTTCTTACTTAAATTTAAAAAAAAAAAAAAAAACCACAAAACAAACCAAAGAAGAAAAGCAACAACCCTCCATGTAATTTAAAAGAACGCATCTTTGAATAGATTAAAGTCTATATGGGGATCTGCACCCTAAAGATTTGTAGATAGACAAAGACTTGGGAAGTCTATTACCTTTAGATAACATGTTAAAATGAAATTCTGCAATTTTTTCATTACGTTCTATCAACATGAAATTCAAGTAAATTCATATAATTTTTAAATTAACTCTCTAGCTGATTTTCAGAGTAAAAGATAGTGTCTGCCATTTATTTTGATGCTTATGTAAAGAAAGCACTTCTCTTTGTATGATTGTTTCATTCATCAGCAACTTCAACTCACTGTCTCATGAAAATATAACAGTGGAAGCCCTCTCTCTGCCTCCTAGTGCCAAACCCCGACTTTATTTTTCTTTTTAGCTATAAACTATGTTCATAGCCAGGTGCCTACAATAAAGACTGTTCAAAGGTAGAGGTCTGAGAACAAATGTCATGCAGTGCATTTTTTTCTGACTGAGCTTTGGTCTTCATCAAGGTCTGACAAATATTGGCATTGTATGTCTCTAAGAAGTAAAAGAGCATGCTCTGACCTTCAAGAATCCTCACAATATGTACATTATGTTGATGTGCCCTTTGTTTCGTCTCTCTTAGTTTGCTCTGGCGGCTTTAGTGATTTGGTCTAATGCAAGGTTGTTTTACCAAGTTTTATCTGCCTCTTTTAACCATGAACTGGATGACTGACTCAGTCTGACTTTTATGACTCGGTGTTTTCCTTACCTGTATTCCCATGGTAATTAAGGCAACCACAGAAGATTGGGTTCAAGTACATTGTCAGCAGTGATGAGCATCCTCATGACTTTTGAGATTTCTTTTGGAGGAATGATCACAATGTCTGACCATGTTTGTGAAGTTCTTTCTGTCTTTGTGTTAGTTGCTCTGAATAGAAAATCAGGTTGAACACTTCATGAGATGAATCCTTCTCACAGATCTTTCTGAAGCATCTGGCTTAACTGTTGGAGCTGATACTGTACCAGGAGTGAGAGCTTGTGTAGTCCTTAGGACTTTTGAGAATCTCAATTTATTCAGTTTCCAGGTATAAATGATCCTGTGTTGACAACATTTTGCATTTCAGTGGTCTTAATTAGATATGGGCTTTTGTACCAAGGAGGTCCAAAATGTCGGGAGGATGCCATTCAAAAAAGATGAAAAGCAAGTATGTTGGAATGTGGAAAAATAGAGATTACCACTTCATTATCCTGCAGGAGACTGTTGTATCTTATAACCAGAAGGAAAGTAAACAATCATGTTGCTAATAGTTATATAGTTGTATTTGTTTTAAGGCAGGCCCTAAATGGCTCAGACGTAGGATCTCTATAATAATTTTGGTGTCGCGAATCATTAACTGGTCTTAAAGTTTATAAAACTAGTTGGGGTGGTCCTAAGTAGTCATAAGGTACATTTATATACATCAGCTGAAGCTACATGAAAATACATAGAAATATATATAGATATACTTATATATACACGTATGTATTAGGAAGTAGCAAAGTATATCTTAATAATATTAAACTGCTGTTGAGATACAGTCACATGCAGTGAAATTTTACAGTTCTTTAAATATTTGACCATGTGTGGTTCAGGTAATATTTGTCAAGTGTTGTCACTTGACAGTCTGAGCTGTCATGTATGTCAGGAGCAAGTTACAACTCATTAACTCTACCTGGCTTTCACTTTTCAAATTTTTAAAGAAAAAATGAAGAAAGAAAAGAAAAAAAATATGAGGAAAGATAGGCAAGTGGGTGTCCTAGTGTCTTAAAGACTCTCAGTCATCACCACACGTACACGCACACTTAAATGGCTTCAGAAACATTAATTGATTTAAGGACATGATTTTTAAAAGGTCTTATCATCAGCCTTTCTTAGCCCCCACTGAACTTAATGGTAAGACTACCAGAGCCTCAGAAAAGTACTAGGAGGCAAGTACAAATGTACTTCTAGAGGTAGAAGGAGAAGAGTAGAGTGACTTAGTTACAATGCATCATAAGAAGTTGCTCCACAAAGAAAATGCAAAACTGAGAAGATATTTACAACAGAAATTGGCTGATCAATGATAGTAGTTATATAGCATTTCCCCCTAATATTGATTTATATTTCACAGATTCATATATTCATAGAGTAATGCCAGAGAGGCATTAAAGCAGCTAGTCTGACCTCCTGTACATCATAGGCCATAACATTTTATCCCATTATACTTGTATTGAACCTAATCATTGTTTGTAACTAAAACATATTTTAGACAGGCATTCAAAAGCAACGTGAAGATTTACAGATGCTGTATCCACACACTCCCACAGTCTCACCCATGAGTTCTTTACTATTGATTTTGGGGTCCTCAGTTTTTGTAAAATTACGTTTGCTTTGATGATGTTGTCCTAAAATCAATATTCATGGTATTTAAGCCATTTTAATCATCAGCCCTGGTACCAGTTGTTACCGGAAGCTAGTCAGCGTAGAGTGAGGTCTAACTGCAGGAAAGGAGGCTCACTTAGAAACTTGTTCACGCCTGGCTCCATCAATGGCGAGAAATTGGCTCCTTCAAGGTTAGATTCTTCCATCTACTACCTGACTCACCCTATGGAGGAACCTGTTCCTCATAAGTCCCTTCCATTGTGTTAGAAGAGGTGTAATATTAGGATGGGTGAATCTAATCACCACCCTCTGACCTATAGGTTGCAACATCAGGGTGTACCAATGACATCTCGAGGACAAAAGAACATCGTTTATAGTCCTTGGATATTTTCAAAAGCTCTTTTAAGCAGACTGACAGGGCAATCTGGTCCATGTTTATTCTCCAAGAATATCGGCAACAAAACTCAGCATATGTTTATATCTCCATTTGTACTTAGCTATAGCTATAGTCATATCTACATACCTATATACCTATACTTATCTGTTCCCATATGTCGCATAAAATGGACAGATAGAAGTGGCTATGGTATGTGAACTGAGGACTGTTTTGAACTTTGCTTCTGGATTTTAATGCAGCAGCCCTTTTGACCTCAGACCCTAGCTATATCTGCTGCAGTGGATTTCAGTCCCTTGTGTATCTGCAGGAGTTTTAAGCCTCTGGAATACACCCAGAGTAGCCATGGAAAGCCACCTGCTGAGATTAGATTTAAATGTATTAGACACAGTTATGCACATCACCGGACTACTGTTTTAGGGAAGGAAGAGAGTTTCTTTTTATTTCAAATTAGAGAGATCGCCACTGGTTTGTAGAATCTTTCAAATTAGAGAGATCACCACTGGTTTGTAGAATCCATTTCTCATCTGATGAATATACAGTTAGATATACATGCATTTATGCATGGAGGGGTATATACGTACATAAGGGTGTATTTTCCTTAATTCTTTTTTTTTTATTATTTTGTATATACACAATAGATCATATCCAATAGTAAGGGGGGAGAGAAATGCATACACAATTGCTCAGTCCCTGTAGCTCAGCCTCTTCTGAAGGGTTAGGTCATTTTCCTGAGGAAAATGTGGAGTTGTACACCTGAAGGCAAGGAGATCTTAATACCCTGCTCTTTTACTCCTAGCTAACTGTTACATACACTTATTTTAGGAAAAGTGGCACTTCTTAGAATTTTTTTTTTTTTTTTTTTTTTTTTTAAAGTAAAATTGGCTGTGGACACTCTACCTTGCGCTGAATTCAATGTCTTCCTGTTAGACAGTATATGATTAAGTCCCTTTAGCTAAGAAAGCGGTAGATTTGCCCAACAACCAGAATCCAAATGCATTTACGTCCCTAAGATGCTTGGGCTAGCCAAAATGCTGATACTTCTTGGCATGTGCAGTGGAACAACCTCAGGTGCCAGTGGTGTCTTTAGAGTTTCTACCAGTGAAAAACTTCCCCACTTAGATTTTCATACAGGTGAGGTATTTTATCATTTGAATGTAGGTTAAATGTAGGTTCTTAAATGCCACTCTTCCGAGACGATCCTTACCATTCAAACATGAGACCTAGGGGTTGTGATAAAAAGTTTTATGAAAATGTCAGTTCAGTGCTCAGTAGCGGTCAAAAAAAGCAAATCTAATGTTAGAAATCATTAGGAAATAACAGAGAATGAAACAGAAAATTTAGACATTTGGAAACAGAGATGGCTCAACCTTGTCTTGAGTGCTGTGTATATCTCTACTGCCCTCATCAGAATAAGGATGAGAACTGGTTAAAAGATTAACAGAACAGTAAAAAGTATAGTGTATTTTCCACTGCTGTTATGACGGATATAAAATTTTCACTTTGGAAAAAAGGTGATGTAGAGGGGGTATGATGGAGCCCTACAAAATAGTGAAAGTTTTGATGATGATTGTGCTGGTTTTGACTGGGATAGAATTAATTTTTTCCATAGTAGCTAGTATGGGGCTGTGTTTTGGATTTGTGCTGAAAACAGTGTTGAT